>NC_142670.1:32237481-32304981 GCF_964200805.1 Pocillopora damicornis | reverse complement strand
TAGAGGATGACTACCCAAGATAAGAAGCCACAAACTTACTTTTCCCTCTTTCGTGTTCTCCCTTTACATGAGCCAATGGTCATTACATTTCTTCGTATTAAGCCTGTTCTTTGTGTATTTCCAAAGGTGCTGACAAGAAAAATTTCTTTAACAATCAAGAGCTTCTTTTCTTTCTGATTATTTCCTTTATTTTCATGACCTCCATGAGTGATTCTAAGGTGATATTGTAAGGAGAAGTTAGATGCTAGTCAATATTAGGGGGGGGGGAAGTGTTGATTCTTATTAATCCTTTTGGGTGGAGAGGGGAGTTGAGAGTAAAGTTTTTTCCAAGAAATTACATTAAATTAAACTATGAATGTCATCAGAGTCAAAGCACTTTACATGTTCTTGTTTGTCTGGGTGCCATCATTTGAGCTATACCAAGCTGGTGAGGCCTTAACCCTTTAACTCCCAGAGGTGATTAACATGTAACTTCTCTTTGTAACATCCAAACATCATCCAACAAAAAGGTGACGATCATACTCAAGCTTATCAGGTAGAACCAAATTCTCCTAACTAATTTACAAAGAAATGTGTAACCACGAGAGAGGAGAATAAATAAACAGACCTTGGAAGTTAAAGGGTTAAATTGGGCTGAATTAGGTTTGCGGGGTATAAAGTTTTCAAATTGTGATTTCCAAGAATACTCCCACTTCTACATTTTCCATGCACATGAAAAGTGCACCTGTAGAAATTTAAGTCTGAATACATTTCTTTTAACTCTGTAATTACGGACTGGAGATATAAGCAAGTATTAACCACCCGTGTTGGATTTTTTACTGACAATGTGCCTAGTTCCCAGTGATAAAAAGAACGCATTCCATAAGGCAGAAAGGCTGAATGAGTGCAAGTACTATACAGAGTACAAGTTAAAAACAAGTTCTCAGCTAAAATTAATAAGGATCTTTACTATACTGGTTTGATTCATTTACTCTTTTACCACCAAGATCTGATTGCTAACTCTCCCCTCTAGCTCCTAGACATTTCTTTGTAAATAAGTGATGAGAATTTGGTGTAAGATCAAGATAAGTTTGAGTATTCTCATGACCAGTTTGCTTGATAACGTAAGGATATTATAGGGAGAAGTTACATATTTATCACTCCTTTGTTAGTGATTAGGATATGCGCATAAAGTTGC
Organism: Pocillopora damicornis; assembly: GCF_964200805.1. NCBI lineage: Eukaryota > Metazoa > Cnidaria > Anthozoa > Scleractinia > Pocilloporidae > Pocillopora > Pocillopora damicornis. Next base: position 32,303,804 of record NC_142670.1, on the reverse strand, counting down.
AATCAACAGGGTGGGGGGGAGGGGTGAGGAGGGAGAAGTTCCCTTTAAAAGAACAATGGGAGAGGTCATTGTTATCTTTAAGAGCTAAGGAAAGTGATGGATATCAACTGCATTGTTGTGTATAAAATGCTGTGAAAAATGTTCAATAATTACAAGCCTCTGATGAATGAGGTCAATGATATGAACGCACAAGGCGGTTAACTGCGTAACGTTTGCATAATTGTGTTCTTTTTATTTTATGATGGTTGGACTGGTCAGAACTGTTGCCAAATAAAACTTGGTAATAAAACCATGAGCTGAAAATCTACCCATTCTCTTCCACTGCATGATAGTCTCATTAAATTATTTATCCTCTCGATGTCATCTGTTTGGAAGAAAGAAGTGAATAATGCTTTCGCACACCAAGAATACGATTATACATGCGACTGTACGTACGTACTGTACGTACCCTGGAAAACAACAAAAAATATTCAGAGATCGTGTTAAAAGAAATAACGGAATTTCATATATCGTCAAACCTACTTGTACCACCAACATTATCCATTACATTGAATCTTACTTCAATACAAAAACAACAATGTTCATAATTTTCAATTTACAAAATTCTCATTTATTGACTTTTTCCTTACCGACAGAAAAGTCTTTCAGGTAAACGGCTAAAATCGGCCAGTGGCAAATCTTCCAGCTGTCGATTTTCATTCTCAGCCGCAAGAAATGCCAACACCAAAGCCGTAACCTTCGGTTTCTCTTTTTGTATATCGGTTTTTTCCACTTCTAGAAAATTATGAACCTAACCGTCCATCAGCGATACGAATTTTTTAGTGTTTTAGCCGCCACAACCCGAGAAAGAACCTTGTATTGAGAATCGTGAAGGCTGTGCCGCTCATTCATTAACCTGACCGAGTGGCTCCAAAGGCGAGAGACGCGTCAGCAGCTGATTCGCTATATCAACACACGTGAAAAAATTTGGTATCGTGTTCTTACGGGTTTTCTCAGGGCCGGAAATCCCTGTTTAACACCGCAGTTTATGTTATAAAACTTTTTACCAAATCTACTTGTACTATCAATTTCATCCTTAACATTCTGCCTTACCTGAGGACACTGGGGATCAATCCTTTGTAAAATCCTCTTACTCCTGCCTAAGATTTTGAAAAGAACTCTCCGTGAGAGGAGAAAAGGAAAAGAAGAAAACACCTATTTCATGAAAATGTGGACTTGATCACTTAGCCTTAAATGGAAGGCAATCCAAAAACTGGATCCGGTCCTCAAACAAGCTGGAATCAGTTCTCCACCAATTTCGGTCCAGTTCTCTGTAAATTGTTTCAAAAGGACAATACTGTACCTCCATTTAATGTAGATGGATTTGAAACTAGAGATAAAAAGCTAGTCTGTAACGTATTAAAAAAAAAGTTAACTTCTTTTATCAAGTTCCACCTGACCTGAAAGTTTTACTAATCACATCCAACACGCCTTTGTATTCCACCATCTTGTACTGATTCTTTAGAAAAGTAAAATTATTGAACAACAAATAACATAAGGAAACAGTAAAAATAGAACGATTCACCAAAATAAATAATAAATCGCGTAGAGACAGCCCAAGATGTATTCAACTGGTTTTGGCTAATTTTATGGGCACAGGATCTAAACTTTGGCACCGTGCGTTGCCATAACCATCTTGGATTCGTGTTTCTTGAGAGGAATGAAAGAGTGAAAGAGGCTGAAAGCTACTCTCCCTACATGGGATTTTATATTCATCCATATTGTAAGGTTTCCTTGGCCTTTTTTTGGCGTCCATTTGAACTCCTAGGAGGGGGGTTATGTGGGGCAAACAACTCGTTTCTCAGGGAACTGATATAATGACCTGGCTAAGGCTCGACTACAGGCCACATCAACCCGGATTCCAGCAGACCAACCGATGAGGCCTCTGCATCACCAGCCTGAAACTACATAAAAGCTTAAAACTACAGTTTATTTCAAGCTAATAGCACATAAACGTAAAATAAAATATGTTTCATAAAGTTTCTAGTATATACTTTGTTATGAAATAGGTTTTTGTTCATCGTGGTAGTTGGATGATATTATTAGTTTGTTATGTTGTCTCACGACAATGTCACTTAAATGTGGAACGCAACGTTTCGACTGCTTACTGCAAGTCTTCTTCAGGCGATGAGGTCGACTAGTTCTGGCGCGGCTTTATATATCATGGTGGTCTGTTGTGATTGGTGTATTTCAATTTGGCTATTGTTTCCATGTACCATGGCTTCCTCAGGCGTTCGCTGGTTTTTCGTGCGTCGTTGGTTTCGATGTTTTTTTATTGTAAGCATCCACGCTACCGGTATTTCGGCTCCGTTGTCCCTGTTTATGTTGTTTGGGCTGATTCTTGTGTGAATTGCCTCTTTCACTTTCCTTGTGTACCAATGGCTTTCTCGGTTAATAAACTTATCACTTTGGATAAATGATTCGAGACAACGTTTCTCCCAATTGTTGATAACTGAGTTAAGTGAAAATGTTTTTTGGGAATAATTATTAAGAGAATAAAGTTCAAAGTTCTTGACCAGTCGTACTTCTTTTCTGCTTTGAGAAGTGGAATATTCAGGACTTAATTATCTTCAAGCCGCACAGGTCCGGCGGTTGTAATTTGCGTCCAAGGGGCGTCTTTCCTAAAATAGAAACCTCATAAAAAATAACTGTCCTTAATGCATCAATTCTTGGTCACGGAATCATAGTTAAAACAATGTTTTTAAAGGACTTATCTCGGATTCAAGTTTCAATACACAAAGGTTGTGCATACAGAAACGAAGCTACTTTACGACGATTTTGACGCAAACGAAAATCAACGACTAGAAGATTTGCCACGGCCCGTGTACCTGAAAGATTTTTTTCTGTCAGTAAGGACCAATTCAATTACTGTAATTTTTTTTTTGTATTGAAAATTAGGCCCACTGTTTGTTTTTGTAGTGATTCAACGGATGTTTTCATCTTGAGTGTATCAATGCGCTTTAGGACTCTTATTCAAGGATTGTTGATCCTTTTATTTTCATTCATTAAAAAAGTCGACTTTTCTGGTCAGTAGAGGGCTGTTGTGTTTATATCATAAACAAAAAATACATGGTTGCTTGTAGATATGAAATTTCTCTTACTATGTTGAACTCGACATCTCATTTGAGAAGAAATCTTTCAAGTACACGGCGAAAATCGGCCGGTGGCAAATCTTTTAGTTGTTGATTTTCTTTCTCAGCCGGATTGTAGCATTTGTAGAAAGGAAGGAGAAAAGGAAAATTAATAAAGTTATCGTACTTCTGCCATTTTTATCTTATCAAAACCATGAAATCAAAGTTGTCATGATGTGCATAGTTGTTCTTGATTTTGGATGATGTCGCGAACATACTTGTATTATTTTTGTGCAATATAAATGAGAGAAAAAACACAATTTAATTAAAGACGCTCAGGGGTTGCTTTCATCCATGTTTTAAGAATGCAGGACTTCTTTTCGACGCTAATATATGTATTCGTTGTTAGGGACAAAACAGTGTGATTCCTTTTTATTATTCTTCTGCCCCACGAAGTGCGTGCGTTTCATTTCATCATACAAGGATTCCTCTAACGTTGTTTTTTGTTTTAAGGCTGATGAAGATTCTATGAAAATCATCTGTGTTTTATTTATTCCCAAGTTACGCTTTAGACACTCATACTATTCTGAAAAGTTGCAACATTTTTTAATAGATTCCAATTTTTTTCAGGTTGTTACACTTAAACAGCGCATTTTTATTCTCAACAACAAACAGGAACAAGAAATTAATTATTAAGAGCATGAGAGATATTGACTATTGTGACAGTGACTGCTGTCACAAGAAACAACCGCCGATGACAGCATCGTTTTCAGAGGGTTTTTATTTCTCGTTAAAAACTCTGGAGGAAGCGTGCTATATGCTATAAAAGGTAAGCCAGTTTCCTTAGACGTTAGCAAGTTTAAATCTGAGAATGAGACATTTTATTTTCAAATGATTATTTGGAAATAGTATGATACTTATTCCTTTCTGGGAAAAAAAATGATTTCCGAAAAAACTAAGATGAGATGATCCCCCTCTCCTGAGGTCATCAAACTGGTGTCCTTGCAGCTATGTAATGGGATAAGATGTTGCGATATAAAAAACAGAAAACATGAAGTTCCTCTTCAATGTTAATTATTAGACTTTGGCTTAAAATAAACGGTTGGTATCGTAATCATAGTCATAATACCTTGATGAAAGACAGCATATATCTAATTCTCTGACTAACTGAGAAAGGATCTTTTAAATCGACAAATTCATGACGTGAGCCTGTCCTCACTTTTTTCGAGTAATTTGTTCAAAGATGATATGAACATTGTCTTTATCAAATCTCCAATTTTAAGTTTACAATGCACCAGAAAACCTTAAAATGTTGAAATCTTGGGCAGAGAATGAGAAAAGTTTAAATTTTCCTCTTTTTTGTCGACTTTCTACAACTTTCCACGACTTCCTGCGTGATGCAATGTTTTGGAATAGTTTGCTTCTTTAATGTTTCTTTAATGCTTGCTGCCTCTTGATCGAAGGAAACTTTATTATAATGAAATGGTCAAGCAGACAATGTTGTATGCCTCAGGCGTGTGGACATCCTGCTCTGTAGAAAATAATCGGAAAGTTTCAGGTTGCTGATACGAAAGCGAACAGCCTTCAACTTTTCAAACAATTAAGTTGGGCCCCTTTTCATGATGAAGCGAAAATAAATCAGTCAATCTTGGTATATAAGCGAATTTCTGGCGATTGCCCATCCCGTATGACTCAGGTGGTAATACGAAATGCAGACGTTGATGAACGAACGAGCAGACATAGACAACTGAACCTTGTCTACCGATTCAAACGGGAGTCAGAGGGAGGTCCTTCACAGTATCGACTATCCGCTTCTGGAATAAGATCCCCAGCGAGATCAGAAACAAACAGAATCTTATATGCTTCCAGAAATCTATGTTAGAACATTTTGTGAATAGTTATAAAGACTTAGATTATTTTGTCGTGTAATTTTAAATAATAAAACCAGGTGCTGAAATTTTTCTCATCGTCTTCCATTTCTGGATTGCATTATTTTTCCTGTCAATGCCATCTGTTTCGGAAGGAAGTAATAATGTACACCCCGAATGTGAGTGCACATGCTAGCGTTACTCAAACGAAAAAAATACAGTAAAACCAACAATGAACGTGTCCACAGAGATTGCAGTTTCTGGATATCTACTATAGCGCTCCTTAACTGGATTTCCGAAATTCGAAAAAAAAAAAAAAGAAAAAGAAACCGCAAAAACTTACACTAACACGTCAGATTGAGCACCGCCGAGTTCTGTTCAGACAAACATACGGATTTTCTTTCGCCTCTGCCAAACCAACGAGATGAAAATACCTTAAAATACCGATTACTTTTTCTACCCCACACCTTTTCTTTGATATGTTAAGGTGATTGTTATTATAGAGGTGAATTGCCAATCAGTTGGTATTCTAGGCCCAGAGATTGTCTTGAGCTTTACTTTGAGGCTTACTGGTGCAATGGGAGTGACTTTGCTCTAGGCTGAGAGGTCATTACCTTCTATCAAAATCCAAGACACCTGATATCTCCAAAAATGTTAATGGGTGAGAAAAAAGTGACTATTGCACTTAGGTAACCTGGCCCAAACCACCAAAACTTTCCCCAACATAATCTCAAAGATAACGCAACACAATCAGTTACTCGCCAAACATAAGATTATCGATTTGTTAAGAATTAATCAGCGCACGAGGACGAATAAGGAAAGGCTATCGGGCATCAAGTGAACTAACATCCGATAACATCTCTAACTGTGAACAGGACCCTGAGAGTGACGCTAAATGAGTGCGCTTCAAACTTCGAGTCTCTTGACTGAGACAAACACCATGTCTCAGACGCTTTTTTCGAAATAGTTTCACAACTCTTTTATTACGTTTTTTTTCGAATTTCTGTAGTTCTTAGCAATAGAAACAAAACAAGAATGTAAATATTGTAAAGAAAAGCTACATATGGTGCAAAATATTTCTTGAGGAATTCAAAGAAGCGAGTACTCATCTTTTTCGAACACAACCTACGACAAGACAATTTTTTACCGCTAAAGAACAAATTAGGGATTCGTGTAAACGGTACTGTAAAGAGTTCTTCCGTGTATAACGTTATAAATAAAATCGAGACCAAAGATTTGCCGCAATTCAACTGGCCTTTTTCAATTAAAAAGCCTCAATTCAATCGACGAATTCACAATGCAACTTCAACCTCATATCTTCCCTGTTAAAGTGATATAGAGGAGGAATCAAATCATTTTGTTCAAACCGAATCTTTAGTGCGAAAGTTCTGCCTCGTTGTTCAACAAGGGTGACGGAAAATTGCAAGCACAATTAGGTAAGGAAAAACCGGAGTCTTACTTAACCTTTGTTTTCTTATCAAATTGCCATAACTTGAATATTCTCTCTCAAAAATCGAACGGTCACGATATGTTTTGTATCGCCAAAATGTCGCAACTCATAACATCATGGATCAAGACATTTCAACAAATATTTGGATGCTTGCCTCACTCGTTTCATTTTCATCTGTTAGTCGTGAAGCCGATCAACATCTCAGCTGCGATTCTGTCTAAGAAACAACCTTTACAATTCCCCAATAACTGCAAGAGATGTAATAGTTACAGATATCGAAGAAGCGGATGAACAAAGGTGTAGCGACTCAGACAGTAAAACATGTGGTAGACGTGTTGTTGACTTGCAGCCGATTCAGAATAGATTCCTTCATTTCTCTTCCGTTTGTTTCTCCCTCCGTCTATTTTTTAGTGCATTTTTGTTTGTTTACTTGTTTGGTTTGGTTTGCGTTAAATGTATGGGCCAGAAAAAAACGTTCAAAGCATATTCCTAAATAATATACACTTTCCAATTTCAGCATCGGTAGCAATGGCGTGGAATTCAAGCTTCCTCGTCCTAATGGCCTCTTTGTATCTCATGAACCTCGCTATTGCTAAAAATCCGTGCAAGACAGAAGTTAGCGCACCTGGTATGGCTCTCAAAGGATTCGTCTTTAAAAAGGTCCCAGTAACAGCTCCTCATGTGTGCGATATCACCTGCGAGAAGGATACGATATGTCAAAGCTACAATTATGTAACTGGCGAAAAGTCATGTGAATTGAACACCCGAACCAAGGAAGCAAGGTCCGAAAATTTCCAGCCAGATGATTTACGCTTTTACATGGGACGCATTAGTGGTAGAAGTATGTATCCGGTTTAGTTTATTTTAAATACAAATCTTTCTCAATGAGTTCTTAGTAAAAACCTGCCACTTTCTGAGAGCAAGTGTCTGATTGCTTTGTTATTAAATACATTAATATATGCTAAAATTCACCGATCTTCATTATTATTATTCTGTGTTTATCTTGCCCTGACAAATATTTTTTCAACTCTAATCTGTTTTGAAACTTCTATTACCCTTAAACTATATATTAATGAAGTCATGTCTACATCATAGCCCCCTTAGGGTCTATTCCCGAACTACCAGCGTTATCGTGCCAAGAAATAAAATTAAGTGAAGGTAAAGACAGCATCAGCAAAAAGTATTGGTTGGATCCAGCTAATGTCGGGAGTTCAAAGTTGGTTTACTGCGACATGATTTTGGAAGGTAAGTCAGTATACCAAGAACAGAATTTACACAGCATTTGGTCTGCCTTTGTCCTTGCCTTTTTTGAAATGTTTTCACCTTGTCTCGGAAATTTCTTCGATTAATTTCTAAATAGACATAACTGACAGGAGCATGAAAATAAAATCGCTTGTCTGGCTCTGAACCCTGTGCACAGGATAGATATGTAAATGATTTTCCATGGCGCTACGTTTTCGTTGACGCTCAAGATATATTTGAGTGAAAAAGTTGAAAATTATTATCATCAAGTTTTATAAAATAGTCAAGATACTACGAGCACCCTGATTGGTCAAAAAACAATCGTTGGTTGCACCGGTAAACCTGTGGAAAATTGAAATTTATATATGTTATTAAAGTAACAGACCGCACTTTCTATCTGTTTACCAGCGTAGTAAACGTCTTCAGATGTTGGGAAACCATTTTAAAACAAAAGTAGATCAATCGCCTCCTCCCCCTCGCCTCCTTTCTCACAAAGTCCAGCGTGGATTATATCGCCAGTAAACTGAGAGAAAGAGCGAAAAATAAAGGTTCTACAAGAACTGCGGTGCTGCGTCGGTGGGAGAGTGCAACAGGGTAATTTAGTATTATCAATTGAGTTGATGAGGTAAATTGGCCACCGTAAAGAGTGTTACAGCGAGTGCTCGAAACGTCAGCTTTGAAACTCTTTACAGAGGCCAATTTGCGTTATCAACTCAGTTGATAAGATAAGAAAAATATTGGGGAAGGAAAAAAATCTAAAAGAAATGGTAGGTTGAGTCCTGAAGGGATTGTATATTTTTCTCTAACCTTATCTGACCCTTTTCATAGAAAGAAAGGAAACCTTTAGGAGGCAGAGAGAAATTACACACCCCTGGGAAATAATTATGTTACTACAGAATACCTCGGGGCTGGCATCGTTGTGCGGGAGCTGAGAATCAAAAATGTCTTAAACGCATTTGGTAGCATACAGCAGAGGTACATACAACTCAGACTTAAATGGGCGATTAAAGCAAAAGGAAACATGACTCTTTGTAATGCTATCAGTGATCGAGGAAGGGCTAACGCTCGAAACGTCAGCTTTTTTACTCTTTACGGTGGCAAATTTACGTTTTCAACTCAGTTGTTAATACTTAATTACCTGCTATAATTATCAAAACCTGGCTGATGCCAATATTAAGAGTAGTTACGCTACACCGCAATTTGGTCCAGCGTTTTGTGACGACCTATCCCCCAAGGGATGGTACGTTTTGTGGGAGCAGCAGGAACAAGCCAGTTGCTTCAGAGTCGATAGCTTGATAAACTGAAATACTCGTGATAAAATATATATTTCAAATATCTAATTCGTTATGTATGATTATCAAAGTAATCACTCGACTGAGAGTCCGCTCATTTTTAAAGTGACAAACATGATGAAGTGCAAATATATATGTGGTTTCCTCAGATATTGACGAATGTAAAGGAAATCACTCTTGTCACGTGAATGCTACCTGCACGAACACCAACGGATCCTATCTTTGTGAATGCCACCCTGGATTTAGTGGAAATGGTCAAAGCTGCACAGGTGAATTTAATCTCTTTGCTATAATATTTAGAATATTCCTGCTCGAATATAACCTGAAGCTGCTGAGGTGGCCATATTCTTAGTTTCTTATATGCAAACGATACCGGTTGTGCCCTAAGTCTGCCTAGAACTGTCCTTTAATGCATTATCTGAAAAAGAAGGAGCTCAAATTCGGATCCTGATGATTTTATCTGGATCTCCAATATCACTGTTTTAGTCTCAAAGCCTTAAAGTAGTTAAAGACATGCGAGTTACAATGTTTAATTCTTTTTCGCCTAAAAACACTGTAGGTACATTTACCAAATCATAGAAAAAAATATATTTAGTGGGCTTCAAAATTTGATAGATGAATCTGCAGACTCGAGACTTAATCATTCCTATCACGTGAATGCTACATGCATGAGCACCCTTGGATCACATATATATGAATGTCACCCTGGACATGCTGGAAATGAACAAAACTGCACAGGCGAATTTAATCTCTTTCCGAAATATTCATGACATAATTGACTCTAGCGCCGCACCATTCAGCCCCGTTCACTCCTAACTCGTAATATAAGCATCGGTTTTTCATGAAGGCGATGAAATTTTTATTTTGTTTGCCGCGTTGAAAGTAGCAGTAAATTCCTCAGAGTTGACTTTCATCCGAAATTCGCATCGAGAAAGCATAATTTTATGCTACCTTGTGCACAAAAACGAATCATTTTTTGATTATGTTTTAAATGATTTAACAACCTTACACGAACTTTTACATGATGCAGACATGAAACTCTCCGTGGAACTAAAAAAACCTTCAAGAATCCCTAACCTTTAAAGATTCCCTGATAATAATAATAATAGCAGCTATGATCCTTATTTGACCTATGCAAACCGATGGATGAGTTGCCAGCAATCGGATCCTTGTGTTTTCGCAAAGATTTCTGGGAGCGCCACGGGGCAAACATTGCAACTCTCTATAAATAAATGTATGGCGAAAGGCTGTTTCGAGGTCCAAAGAAACGATTACGAAGAGAGACCATCGCTTTTTTTGCCGCTGCTTTATCAGAATTGGAGTGGGTAATGTTGATTCAAGGGAAGCGTAAGTTTTGTTTGAACAACCATGAAATATGAAGTAAAATGAACCGATTGACTTTTCACCATGCGCACGGTTTATTGTGAAATTGACATCGTGTTCTGGTCTCGAAATTTAGACATATTAGCCTTTTCAGTTTTGTTTACGTTTGTTAAGTCTACTTATAGCTTATAGCTTTTTTCTTGGCTTGGTAATACAAAAGGGCGCTACAACGCTTCCTTGAGCAGCAGGAGATCGAAATGGTGTGCTTGGGCATTGAATAATATCGCGATACATTAAAGTAATTGCTTGGGAAATCTTTGTGCAAACGCAAGGATCCGATTACTGGCAACTCATTCATTCGCTTTATGATTATATATAATTGGATGGTGCTAATAGACAGAGTCATTGCACACTCCTGGGACTGAATTGTGTTACTACCAAATACCTCTGGGCTGGTATCGTTGTTTGGGAACTGAAGATAAAAAATGTCCTAAGCGCGTTTGGTAGCTTCCAGTTGAGGTACAAACAAATACAGGCTTTGATGGGCCATTAAAGCAAGAGTTCACATAACTCTATATAATGCTATCATTTCATTTTAGTTCCTATTTGCATCATCACTGTCCAATCCAAATTCTTCTTTAAATTTTACTTAACGCATAGTTGTTCTTGTAAAACATTAGTCCCATCTAGTTGTTGTCGAACTGATTGACTTGAAAAATGTCAACAAAAAATGTTACCTTTGTTACCACAACCTTTTTGTAATGTTTATTTCATTCACTAGCCGACCCATGTTATAATTATCAACACCTGAGTGATGCCAATAGAAAGAGCAGTCATGGACCACTTTTGTGTGACAACTTACTCCCCGAGGGATGGTATCGTTTTGTGGGAGCTGCAGGAACAACAACGCGTGTGCCAGTAGACCGGTGTGGTACAGACTGGTCAGGCTGGTTGGATCGTGCTCATCCTACAGTGGGAGATGGTGAAGTTGAAAGGACGGTCTGCTTTAGTGATCGCTCTACTGGTTGCCAATACAAAAAAAACATTTTTGTAAAAAACTGTGGATCCTACTTTATCTACAAACTTTTAAAGCCATCTGGTTGTAACTCACGCTACTGTAGTGCAGACTGAATGTGAAGCAAACAAACTTCGCGTAGTAAGAGAACTCACAAATCGCTCCGTAGATACATGTATATAAAGTTTTGACATGTAAGGTATTCAACCTTTCTTCTCTATCGTAAACATTATCATTAGATTTTAACTTTGGTGGCAAACAGGTACTTATCTCATTAGAGTGATAATTCTCATCAGATAGCCTCTGTCATCAAAGAAAGTTGCCCCAAGTATCTTTAAGTAATCTTCCAGTAAAATCTGCAAGACACAAACTCTCAAGCTTAAGGTTTTCGAGCCTTTTATTTATGTTTTTTTTTTTTCGTTTTTTTTCATCCTTCAATTGCTGTAATTATAAACCATGATTATTTTAGCGTATGTCCGTGGAATACAAACAGGCGCTTTCTTTCGTTATAGGCGTAGAAAAAAAAGCGATGACTGTCAAAATCTGACGTCCTTTGAAATTACATAAAGTTAACGTAATAATAGTGACTCAGTATTTTGAAACATTGAACCAATTTCCAGTAAGCAAAATTCAATGGTTTAGCCTGCGTAACCGTGTGTTAAATGTGTTCGAATCGACCAGAATTCATTTGAAATTAATGGATCGCTTACATCTCACGCTTATTTTGAATCCAAGTTAAAGATCTTGACGCAATGGCTTCAAAGTGTCCCTATAAAGCTTATTTAACTAAGAGCACGGGCACCTCATTCATTCAAGACGAAATTTGTTAAAATACTTTTATAGCTTTTAAAAGTTGACCTGTTTTACTACGGTTAATGTTTGCCTACAACATTAACACGCTAAAAGAAAGGTATTCAGAACTGCAATGTGTTAAAAAAAAGTGTTTAGAGCAGCATAGGTAAACACAAGTTGTAAACAACTTTCTACACCGTTTAAGTAAGCAAAGTGACATGAGCTGGGTCAATTGTGGTTCAGCTTCTTGAGTGGTGCGAATAAATTATCTCATTATTCAACAAAAACTGTGTATCTCTTTGTAAATAAATTTAACTAACATGGACTATTTTTAGCTGAGTTTCATAACACGAACACGAGTAAGCGTTAAGGGCAGTGTAGTCCATGGGTCGGAGTAGGTTCTCGATACCACTCATCTGATAGCGATCGCGAAAGAGTAGCTTTCACCGTTTTTTACTGAAGTTAATGTCAATAACCAGGGAAAAATAACAACAACAACAAGGAAATGTTGCAGTGAAGTAAAAACAGAGCCATAAATAAAAACTGGGTTTAACTTTACATCGCAACGATTCAGTAACAAATGGAGAAAGTTATTGAAAAAGATTTTAACGTAAGGAACAGAAAAAGGAAAATAAGGTAATTTTGAACTTAATATTGAACATTTTTCTTGATTAATTGCAAGTAGTTTTCACTAGTAATGTTTGAATTATGAAGTTAATAGTAATAAAAAAAAAATTGCAAAAAGGCATCTCTTGTAGTTCATGCCTTTGTTAGTGCTAAGGGGATGTACATAAATTTGATACCCGTATGGGACAAGGGACAAAGGGGAGGGGGAAGGTTCTTTATAAAAGACCAATGGGAGAAATCATTGTTACCCTTAGGACCTGATAGTAATAATGGATACCTTTTGCATTGATGTACAAAAATTGCTCTGAAAAAATTCGTATTCACATTCCGCTGGTAAATGAAGTTATCAATAAAATGTGTAAATGCACTGGGCGGTTAACTTCGCTGGGTTAATACATTTTTTTCCATAAATGAATCAGTCGGAACTGTTGCAGAATAAAGTCTGGTAATAAAATCAGGTGCTGTAGTATTGCCCATCGTCTCCCGTTGCCGGATTCCATCATTTATCCTGTCGATGTCATCTGTCCGGCAGAAGGAAGTGAATAACGTTTTCGTACACCACGAATGTAAGTGCACATGCTGGCGTTACTCTAAAAAGAAACAAAATCAACAACAATCAAACGCACAATACACAGTAAAATCGACAATGAACGTTTTACATATATTACAGTTTCAGGGTTTCTTCTAAAGCGCTCCTTTGCTGGATTTCCAAAAACAAAAAAAACGGCTAAAACTTACACTAACATATCAGGGGGGGCACAAACATTTGTGATAACGAGAAGTATCTTAATAATTTCACAGTATTCGAACATGTAACTGACGAAAACAATGACATGACACCTGCTCCAAATTTTATAGCCTCTTAATGTATCTATCGCCTGTCTCTTCTTCCCAGCTTCTCACAGACTAGAGGGTGCAAATAAGTTCAAACACCTTATGGGGGTACCCCATCTCTTAAGACCCTTTTCTTTACAAAGCGCCACATAAAATTAACGATGGGAGCCCACTAAGCCCTCTTGGCCAATTTTAGATTATACATTGCAGTTTAACACATAAAACTAACTAGCAAATCTACTTGCATCATCAAATTTATCTTTAACATTCTGCCTTACCTGAGGACACTGGGAATTAATCCTTTGTAAAATCCTGTTACTCCTTCATGCCTAAGATTTTGAAAAGAACCTGCCGTAAGAAGAGGCCAGAAAAAGAAGAATACCTTCTTTCGTGAAAATGCAGACTTTACCACTAAGCCGTAAGTCAATCCGAAATGGATTCAGTACTCAAACAAGCTGGTTTCAGTTCTCCGCCAATTTTGGTCCAGTTCTTCGTCAAATTGTTTCAAACGGGCAAAACATGTACCTCTCTTTAATGTAGAGGGTTTGAAACTAGAGATGGAAAGCTAGTCTGTGACGTATCGAAAACTTTAAGTTCTCATATCAAGTTCCAACTTACCTGAAAGTCTTACTAATCACATCCAACGCGCCTTTGTATTCCACCATCGTGTACTGATTCTTTAGAAAAGTAAAATTCATGAACAGTAAATGACAGCAGGAAACAGTAAATACTGAACGATTTAACAAAACAGACTTGCTCAGAGACAGCTCCTGATATATTCAATTGGTTTTAGCTAATTTTATAGGCACAGAATCAAAACTTTACGCCATGCGTTCCCATGACCATCTTGGATCCGTGTTTCTTAAGAGGAATGGAAAGAGTGAAAGAGGGTGAAAGCTACTCTCCCTCATGAGAATTGATATTTATCCACATTATAGGGTTTCCCTGTCCTTTTGTTGGTGCCTATTTGAACCACTGGGAGAGGGGATGTGTGGGGCTAACGAATCTTTTCCCAAGGAACCGACACAATGACCTAGCTGAGGCTCGAGGATCGAGCACAGGCCACATCAACCTGAAGTCCAGTAAACCAGCCGATGAGATCACCGGCCTGAAAGTAAAGTAAAGTCGAAAGTAAAACAAAATCGATCTCAAAAGGTTAATAGTTTGCTAATGAACTTCCTATTCTAACCTGAAGTCTTGCTCTAACCACTTGATAAGGATATGTCGCTGTTGCGGCGAAAATTTTCGACAGTGAAGCCATTAGAAGGTACTCAGTTGAACTCTGACGAAAATGAAAGTTAGCAAAACGTAAATTTGAGAGAAAAACACTTTATATAAAAAAATAACTACTATATTTTCAGCACTTCAGAGTGATTCCCAAGATAACCCACGGTTACGTAATAATAACCGTCATCCTATTAGTACCTTCCTACCAGCCACATGTACAACAAAGGTAATAAAGGTTGTCGTTTGGACGTCAGTTGTAGCTTCAAAATGCTGAAGCTCGTCATGGACTACTCAAGATGAGAAGCCAAAAACGCCCCCCACCCTTCCCTCTCTCATGTTCTCCCTTTACATTCGCCACTGGCCATTACATGCGTTCGTGTTGACCCTTTACACCCTAACATCAAATACATATTCTCCATACTGTTCTCTGTACATTTCCAAAGATACTGAGAAGGAGAATTTCTTAAACAGTCAAGAACTTTTTCGGTGGCTGAATATTTCCTCTATTCTCATGACCTCCATGTGTGATTCAGAGGTGATATTGTAAGGAGAAGTTAGATGTCAGTCAATCTTGGGGGGGGGGGGGGGGCGAGGGTTGATTCTTATCAATCCTTCTGGGTGGAGAGGGGAGTTGAGAGAAAAGTTTCGTTCCAGTAAATGACAACACTTCAGTCATCCACCCTAAGCTATTAACATGATCAGAGTAAAAGCACTTCACATGTTTTGTATGTCAAGGATTAAGATCAAGAGTTTCTTGTTTGCTAACTCGGTTGAATTTGTGAGCTTTAACACGTATACAATCAACTATACAGACACGTGTAGACAGTATTCACCAGCTTCTTGTTGATTGGTGTTCCAAAATATTGACTGTAGCCTTTCTTCAGCTCCTCATAGGCCATGAATTGCAGTGCTCCGTGTGATACGCCAAAAATACCTGGAACTTAACCCTGGTCAAGTAAAATATAATGATATGAGCAAACTTCATGTTCCATCCAAACACATAAACTCAGGTAAACTCTAAGCTAGGCAAAGATAGCGAGGTCTTAACTCTAGGACTGATGTTTGTGCTTCTCTTTTGTTCTTGCTCTTTCCTTCCCTTTTTCTCTTTTTGATTGGTTTTTTTTCCTCCTTTTTTAAGGAGGTTTGAAAACCACTGTTGGCTTAGTGCATATGCAACAACCAAAACATACTAACTACATAATTAAAATGTTTTACATTAAGTCTCAAAAGTGAATATCAGAGACATAATTGTGATTGCATCATGCAGACCAACATCTGTAAGATACCTAAAGTTCTCTGCAATCAGAGTACCAAACAATGAGTCACTTAAAAAAATAGGCCCAATGTATTGGTGTACAGTTTCCAAATTGTACTCCATAAGAACACTTTTACACTTCCACTATTGAATCTCCCATGTACATTTAAGAACTAAATACTATATATATATATATATAAAACTTTTCCTAAAATGATCTCAAAAATAACGGAACACAGTCGGTTACTCGCCAAACATACAATTATCTATTTGTTTAAAATTGATCAGCGCACTAGAATGAATGTGGAAAGGGCATGGAATGAATTAATGTCTGATAACATTTCGCACCGTGAACACGACCCTGAGAGTGACGCTAAATGAGCACGCTTCAAACTTCGAGTCTCTCAACAGAGACAAACACCCTGTCCCAGATGCTTTTGTCGAAACATATTCACAATTCTTTCATTAAATTTTTTTCGAATATCTGTGGTTCTTAACAATCGAAACAAAACAAGATTATAAAGACTGCCTCGAAAAGCTCGTCCGTGGAAAAGCACCAAAGTTTGCCCGAGAGGTTTGAAATTTCAGAATTCAGACCACCTGTACATGCTCTAACATTCAAATTCAAATAAAAGATTATTTGGGACTAGAAGTTATTAGGATCGCACAAGTTATTTGTAAACTTACAGAGCCACAGAATTTAGAAAAGGAACCAAAACTGAATAGTTTCTTTGAGATCAGCTTAGATTTATAAGGCCTATTTGGTGCACCTGTTTATTTTGTCCCTTGTTAGAAGTGCTGTTTCACAGTAACTTTTTTTTGTTTGTTTTCAGTCATTTGCGGCGGTGAAATATCGCTCAGCCGTGAACGAGACTCTGAGAGTGACGCTTAATGAGGATGCTTCAAACTTCGAGTCTTTTAATGGAGGCAAACATCATGTCCCGGACGCTTTTTACGAAATAAATTCACAATTCTTTTCTTAATTTCTTTTTCCAATATCTGCGGTTCTTAGCAGTAGAAATAAAACGAGATTATAAAGATTACCCCGTAAAGCTCGTCCATGGAAAAGCGCCAAAGTTTGTCCGAGAGGTTTGAAATTTCAGAATTTGGACCACCTGTGCAAGGTCTAAAATTAAAACTCAAACAAAAGATTCTTTAGGACTAGAATTTATTAGAATCACACAATTCAAACTTAAATTAGCCATTTCAAATAAAATTTTGTTCACAATTTACCTCCTATTCAGTTCAGTTGCCTGTCACAGTTAAACAATGTTAAAAAGATTGAGCAACCCCGTGTAGAAAAACAAGCAACCCAAAAAAAGATGAGAGCGAGTCTCTATTAGTATAAAAGTTTCGTATTCAAAGGATGATCATTCATAGCTTTTAGGACCTGTCACGTCTCTCAATTAACTTAGCCAATTTGGTAAAGGTAACCTCGCGAGTTAGCATCACCAGGTAAGCACATCTCTAAAATATCACCTTTGATTGCCATCCACAGGAGGCCTGTGTATTTGTCTTAACACGATGATGGTCGAAATCCAGTTTCGTGCTAATTTCCCTCTACGCTTTTGAGGTTTCGCGTTGCCTTGAAAGAAATCAAAAGGAAAAACAAAAGTGGGCATACTGTCGTGAGGGAACTTGTTCTCTTTCTGTACGTGTTGAGGGCGGAGCGGTCTTTAAGACTAACATACATATTTAAAAAAAGCTATTGATAGCATTCATGTAAGTTTCGGCAAAAATAGAATCATGAGGTTCAGTTTGGATAAATGATTCGAGACAACTTTTCTCTCCACTTTTGATAACTGAGTTTAGTCAAAAAATATATTATGAGAATAAATGGTAAGAGGATAAAGTTAAAATTGCTTGACCGATCGTACTACTTTTCTGTTTTTAGAAGTGCAATCTTCAGGACTTACTTATCTTCAACCCGCACAGGTGTTCTCAGTTGGTTGTGATTTGCGTCCACGGGACGTTTTTCCTACAATAGAAACTTCATAAGGAGGTTCGGGCAATTTCCATTCTCTAAAATGGTAAAAAAATAAACGTCCTTCATTCATCAAAATTTCAAATTCGTAATATTTCGTCACGAAACCACAGGGACTTTTCTTTAGTAAGTTAACTCATCATTCTGAAATGTTTGAGGGTACTCGTTTTTGAGCAGAGGTGAAATATGTGACCCTCCAAGGGATTTTAAGGAATAAGGTGAACGCACGCACACGGTACGCTCACACGCTACTTCAAAAGTTAAAAAAAAAAAAAACTTGCTTTCGATTTGTACAAAGAGCCGGAAATCTGGGCTTATTGACTGTGTGAAGCGATAAGGATTTATAGTTTACAAGGTAAGAGTTAAATTTTTTTTTTTTTTTTTAATTACCATCTCTCTTATTTCTAAGATAAGAGTTGAGTTTTGAAAAGTAATTCATGTCTTCAAACTGAGCTCCTCTGGACCTTATGAAACTCGTCGTCCTGATTTAATTCCTTATGAAAACCCTGAAGAAAAGAGCCGTGATTTGCCATGAATGTTTCTTTTTAAAATTACAACTTTCGGATCGGACAAAAGATCTTTATTTTCGACTATATTCTGCGAGTAATATATCTCACAAATACCATTCTCACAATTAAGAAGCTGACAAACACAAGAATCAAAGTGAGCTGGGTTGTACAAGATAAGCTGGTCTGTTAAGGAAACAAAGGAACTTAGCGTGTTGGCCAGATATGAAGAATGGAACACCCTTTCCAAATCTATTGTTTTTATGCGCATATCTTCACGGCAAGTATGTCAAGCCATTAGCGTGCGAGCGTGTTATAACGTGCCGTGTGTGTGCGTTCACCTTATTCCCTGAAACCCCGTGGAGAGTCACATACATAATTTCAGGTTAAAAAGTTACTGAGAGCTGACAATCAAGTCTCCCTGACGGGCACATACATCTAGTGCCATGCCAGAATTTCTGCAGCTCTGGACGTTACAACATTTTCAATAAAACTGAAAAAAAAAAACAAAAAAAAAAAACAAAAAACGCTTCAACATACTAAAGGTTAAAATCAGACTACATCGTTCAATTCTTGAACGTGCAGAGCATTTTGTCCTCTTTGACCAGAGTTAACAACCAACGCAATTGAAAATTGAATATTTGTATGAATTAAATAAACCAGCATTTAACTTTCCGTTGAATTTTATAAAAACTTTTTGTCCTCTAAAGCAACACATTTTCTCTATCCGTAAACACTGAAACATTTTGCTTTTATTACATAGGAGAAATCTCCTTGTTTTCTGTCTAAATATTGCTGTTTTGAAGCCCACGTTTTACTGAGTCTGGAAGAAAAGCACGATATTATGCGGAATCGATATGAAAAAAATCCCTAAAATGTCCATTTTCCAAGGAAAATGCTATTTTGGAAAACATAAAATAGTTTGGAAAGCGTTATAGACTGACATAAAACTTCTAACAATTTTGAAAATTCATACATGAGCCTGAATATTTAATGCCATCGTAACAACATTACATGTTACAATGTGGTAACTAAACTCCCACTATTCTGAAGAAAGGAAGTCAAGGTATACTCGGTAACTCTCCAGGTTTACATTGTTATATTACTAAATAACAAAAAAAATCATCATGGTCAACGGATGAAAGACGGTTTTGTGACTAAAAGAAGTAGATTATTTTTAATACTGAGGAATAAACAGGAACAAAATCTTGTTAACAATGGCAAAACGATAAATATTAAAAACGGCCTCTGTTCAGTGTAGTTCTGAAATCCTCTCTAAAATATTCGTCAGTAAACATGTAGCATCTTCGACTAATGTATTCATCATAACGATAAATATTGAATATCGATGTCCTTAATGCATCAAGATCAATACCGACTTTAGGGAGGTAGTTTTTGGTCACGGGTGGAAAGCTAATAAATTCTTTTTGAGAAATGTAGGTGTTAGCTTTTCATTTCGTAAAGAGGCTACGAAGTACTGGATCGCGCTATATTATGGCGAGTTGTCTGTGGTTTTTGACGTATGGTGTAGTTCTTGTCTCGAGCAAATCATGCTCTACTGTTTGAGAACACCTGATTTGAACCGAGGTTCGACATGTTTAAGCTTAATAGCCCTTAAGAGCTGATAATTGATTCTTAATGAAGTTGCTAAGAGCGGGGGCTATGGGAAATATTTGCGTGTTCAGTGTTTGATCATTCCTGGCAAAAACTCCTGCTATCGTTAATATATGAAGAGAAGGAGTTTCTTTGTTTGTTTGTTTTTCTTGTTTTTTTTTTTTGGTCTTTTTTGTTTTTTGGTTTCGTTTTTGAGAGTTGTTGCGGCTTATAAACCCAAGATCAAACTGATGCGTCTTTCTAGTTGTTATGACATTTAAAACTTTATTCAAAGCTTCCAGGATAGGAAAGATAGTACCACGAATCTCGAGATTTACTCAGGATTGAGAAGTTTTCTTTCCACATTTGGAAAGTCAAATATTGCAAACAACTTCTAGCACTTTAGAATGCAACTTCTAAAAGCATGCAGCCGTGGCAGGTTGTAGAATCTATGGAAAGGAAGAAGAAAAAGGAAAATAAATGAAATTACACTACTTTTGTCCCTTGTCAAAACCACGATCGCTTAAAAATTAAAGTTTTCCAAAGTTGTCATGGTGTGCAAAGCCGTTCTTTATTTTGGATGATGTCGCAAACAGGCATTTTTTATTACGTTAAAACAAAAAAAGAAAAAGCCGAATTTAATTAAACACGTTTAGAATGCGGGTCGCCTTTTTGGCGCTAATGATGCATGTGTTGTGAGGGACAAAACAGAGTGATTCCATTTTGTTATTTTTCTACCCTACGAAGGGCGCCCGACTGATTTCATCATGTAAACATTCCTCTAAAGTTGTTTTTATCTTAAGGCTGATGAAAATTCTAAGAAAATCATCATATTTTGTTTTACGCCACGTTACATTTTAAACACTCATACAACTTTCAAAAATTGCAACATTTTTCAACAGATTCAAATTTTTTTTAAGACTATTACAAAAAAACAGCGCATTTTTATTCTCAACGACAAATAGGAACAAGAAATTAAAAATTAAGAGCATGATAAATATTGACTATTGTGACAGCAACAACAGTTACAAGAAACAAGTGCCGATGACAGCATCGTTTTTAGAAGGTTCATCAACGACAAACAGGGACAAGAGATCAAAAATTAAGAGCATGATAAATATTGACTATTGTGACAGCAACTACAGTTACAAGAAACAAGCGCCGAAACAGCATTGTTTTAGAGGGTTGATCAACGACAAACAGGAACAAGAAATTAATTATTAAGGGCATAATAGATATTGACTATTGAGACAGCAACTACAGTTACAAAAAACAAGTGCCGATAACAGCATCGTTTTTAGAAGGTTCATCAACGACAAACAGGGACAAGAGATTAAAAATTAAGACCATGATAAATATTGACTATTGTGACAGCAACTACAGTTACAAGAAACAAGCGCCGAAACAGCATTGTTTTAGAGGGTTGATCAACGACAAACAGGAACAAGAAATTAATTATTAAGGGCATAATAGATATTGACTATTGAGACAGCAACTACAGTTACAAAAAACAAGTGCCGATAACAGCATCCTTTTCAGAGGGTTTTTATTCCTCACTAAAAATTCTGGACGAAGCGTGCTTCATGCTGAAAAAGGTAAGTCAGTTTTCTTTGACGATAGCAAGGTACAAATCTGAGAATGAGACATTTTGTTTAAATTATTTGGATATAGTATGATACTTATTCCTTTCTGACAAAAAAAAGGAAAAATATTTTCCGAAAAAACTAAGATCGGATGATTCACTCTCCTGAAGTCAGCGGAACTTTTCTTTCTTTCTTTTTTTATACGGTCCTTGCAGCTATGTTATGGGATAAGATGTTGGAATTGCTATAATATCTCTAATTCTCTAACTAATAGAAAGAGAAAGGATCTTTTAACTCGACGGATTCACGACGTGAGCCTTTTCTCACTTTTTCCAAGTAATTTGTTCAAAAAGCATATGTTAATTTATGCTGAACATTGTTTTTATCAAATCTCCAATCTTAATTTTGCAATGCAGCATAATAGACGTGAGTCGGTTGTTGCTGCTCGACACAGAAAACCTTTAAATGTTGAAATCTTGGGCAGAGAATGAAAAAAGTTTAAATTTTCTTTATTTTTATCGACTTTCTACAACTTCTACGGCTTCCTGTGTGACGCAAGGCTTTCGAACACCTTGTTTCTTTAATGTTGCGCAGGAGAGAATTCTTCAATGTGTCATTTTAATTATTGTGCGAAAGCATCACATTCTCTCGACATTCATATCCAGGCAGTGTGCACGACGTTTATCACCACGCTCATAGTTTAACTTGCCTGCCACGAGTAGGTAGAATAACAAAAGTAGTAATCAGAATGTCGTAGGGTAGACACTCTAAGTTCTTTTTCTCAAAGTATGCCTGTGTCATTCATTCAAAATATCATCTCATGCGTACTGTATGTACAGGGATGATTCCTAAACATCACCTTAGTTTAGGAATGATGATGGTTGAATTTACAAAAGTCTTTCTTCTCTCCGTGATTTTGAAGTCTTTTTGCGCTAGGAACCCAATTAAATGACCAAGAACTTGTACCAATTGTTCGGGGATTTGCTTTAAAACGTGTAAATCGTAGGGTAAAACTTGTTTTAAACCTATGGCTTTTGCCGTTGTATCGACTTTATTGTCTTTTTTCGTTAAAACGGCGAAATAAAGAGTTTCATCATTAAAGAGTGGTCACGAAAACAATTGAGTGGGGAGAATATTAAAAGAGACCTCTATATATTTTGATTAAATCTAATAATTTGTACTTTTCTTGTTGCTAAGATGCAGTCGATTCAGAATCGATTCCTACGTTGCTTCATGTTTGTTTGTCTGTCTATCTATCTGCTGTCATAAATACCTCTCTGCTGGTTGGCTAAATAATCTGCATTTCCAATTTCAGCATCAGCGGGAATGGTGTGGAATTCAAGCTTCCTTATCCTCCTGGCTTCTTTGTTTTTCATGGACTTCGCTACTGCTAAAAATCCATGCAAGACAGAAGTTAGCGTACCTGGAATGGTTCTCAAAGGATTCGTCTTCAAAAAGGTCCCAGTAACAGCTCCTCATGTGTGCGATATCACCTGCGAGAGAGAAACGATATGTCAAAGCTACAATTATGTAATTGGGGAAAAGTCCTGTGAGTTAAACACCCGAACCAAGGAAGCAAGGCCCGAGAATTTCCAGCCAGATGATTTACGCTTTTACATGGGACGCATTAGTGGTAGAAGTATGTATTCGGTCCAGTTCATTTTACATAAAAATCTTTCTCAGTGAGTTCTTAGTAAAAACCCGCCAAAATTCGCTGTCCATGTTACATTAACATCAGCTAAACTTTACAGTTCTTAATCATTATCTTTCCATGTTTATCTCACGCGGACAAATATATTCTCCAACTCTGATCTGTTTTGCAACTAATGAAGTCATGTCTATATCGTAGCTCCTTTAGGATCTATTCCTGAATTACCAGCGTCATCGTGCCAAGAGATAAAATTAAGTGAAGGTAAAGACAGTATTAGTAAAAAGTACTGGTTGGATTCAGCTAATGTCGGGAGTTCAAAGTTGGTTTATTGCGACATGATTTTGGGAGGTAAGTCTGTATGCTAAGGACAGAAGTACTTAACACAATGTTTGGTCTACCTTTGCCTTGGCCTTTTGTGAAACGTTTTTACCTTGTCTCAGCGATTTCTTCGACTAATTTCCAATTAGACATCGATGAATGCAAAGGCAGCAATAACGTTTGTGACGAAAATGCAAACTGCTTCAATACTGTTGGGTCTTATAATTGCACCTGCAAAGAAGGATTTACTGGGGATGGACGCTCGTGCTCAGGTAAAATAGTTACAGACATGCCGAGGTACAATATTTAATTTTTTTTCGCCTAAAAGCATTGGAGATACATTTCAGCTATCTACAATCGAGTGAGTGAATAATAGACCAATAATAGCTTGCATTCTATATCAGTGGACCCTTAGCATTAAACAAAGCAATTTTAGCAGGAACTATTGTCCTACGAGTGTTGATTTTTCCTTTTTAAAAAGCAGTACCCAGGTATGTTTATGCATGGAATTGCCATGATTTACATCCATTTTGTTTCAGAGCTATCATTTTGGGAGATAAAAAGACATTCGTGGTGATAAGAGAATATTAATGATGTCTTTCGTGTGAGATGCACGTTTCAAAAATCTAATTCGTGAACGACAAAAACGAGAAAACGCTTTCTTATTATTCGAAATGATTAAAGTAATTACAATTTGGTATGTGACAAAAAGGAAAAAGTACAAATCTACGGTTTTTCAGATACTGGCGAGTGTAAAGAAGATCATTCATGCCACGCGAATGCTAGATGCAAAAACACCCTTGGATCACATGTACGTGAATGTCACCTTATATATTCTAGAAATGGACAAAACTGCACAAGCGAACTTAATATCTTTGCAACAATATTTAGATTAGTCCAGCATGACACGTTTGACTACAGCACCGCACCATTCAGCCGCATAACTCATAACTCATTTTGACTAAAGCAGCGGTTTCTCATGTTAAGGACCTCTTAGGTATGTAAGTGACTTCCCATGGCGCTACGTTTTCGTTGACGCTTAAGATATACTTGAGAGCGAAATTATTATCATGAAATTTTATATAATAATCAAGATATTGCACCAGTAAATCTATGGAAAATTAAAGTTTGTGTCATTAAAGTAATGAACCACACTTTTGATCGGTTTACCAGCGTAATAAACGTCTCAAGATGTTGGGAAACCATTAAAACAAAAACAGTATATCAATAACCTCCAGCTCGAAAGAACAAACTTTTGTCGTGTTCTCAGAACGTAACCCGTGAGTTATCTCGCCAGTAAACTGATAGAAAGAGTGATGAATAAAGGGGTTCTAAATATAAGGTTCTAAAGAAACTGTGATGCTGCGTCGGTGTGAGAGTATAACAGAGTATCTAAGCATTATCAACTGAGTTGATGACGTAAATTGGCCACCGTAAAGAGTTTTAAAGTGACGCTCGAAACTCTTAACGGTGGCCGGTTTTCATTGTCAACTCAGTTGATGAAACCACCCTTGGATCACATGTACGTGAATGTCACCTTAGATATTCTGGAAATGGACCAAACTGCACAAGCGAACCTAATATCTTTGCAACAATATTTAGATTAGTCCAGCATGACACGTTTGACTACAGCGCCGCACCATTCAGCCGCATAACTCATAACTCGTCAGTTTGATTAAAGCAGCGGTTTCTCATGTTAAGGACCTCTTAGGTAACGTTCCTGACTTTTGAATCAACAATTTTGGTGACTGACGCATTGTTATTCTGCTGTTAAATGGACTCTTAAAAAATGATTGACAAAAGCATCAAAATAAAGTCGCTCGTTTGGGTCTGAACCATGTACACATGATGGGTATGTAAGTGACTTCCCATGGCGCTACGTTTTCGTTGACGCTTAAGATATACTTGAGAGCGAAATTATTATCATTAAATTTTTATACAATAATCAAGATATTGCACCAGTAAATCTATGGAAAATTAAAGTTTGTGTCATTAAAGTAATGAACCGCACTTTTTATCGGTTTACCAGCGTAGTAAACGTCTCCAGATGTTGGGAAACCATTAAAACAAAAACAGTATATCAATAACCTCCAGCTCGAAAGAACAAACTTTTGTCGGGTTCTCATAACGTAACCCGTGAGTTATCTCGCCAGTAAACCGATAGAAAGGGTGATGAATAAAAGGGTTCTAAATATAAGGTTCTAAAGAAACTGTGATGCTGCGTCGGTGTGAGAGTATAACAGGGTATCTAAGCATTATCAACTGAGTTGATGACGTAAATTGGCCACCGTAAAGAGTTTTAAAGTGACGCTCGAAACTCTTAACGGTGGCCGGTTTTCATTATCAACTCAGTTGATGAAACCAAATTGTGACGCTTGCGACGAAAGACGAAACTTCGAGGGGTGTCGCTAAGGCGTGTTTGCTAAGTGCCGCTGATGTTGGGACTATTTTACAGGTCGTAGTAAAACCACGAAAACCAAGATGACGGTCAACGGTGTTTGTTCAGATCACGAAGACAAAGACAAAGACGATCACAAAGACGATCACGATCGTAAACTGAAATTACAATAATATTATAACGAATGCATGAATCTACTTGAATTGGTGCGAAAGGCATGAAAGAAATGCTTTACGTGCGTATGTCTAGGACGCGATTAAAATAACAACAATTAACGTAAATTAACATAAACAAATCATAAAAGGCTAAGTTAAAACTAATCGAGATTCATAGATCGGCTACACGATGAACATTTACGGCTGATTAACAGCTTAAAGACTAAAATGTGGGCGTTGCTGTCTGAGCGTCTAGTTCTTTCAAATTACTCTTTTGATTTCAAGTTAATTAGTTGTACTATTGTACAACATAGTACAAACGTGCGCTATCGCCCAAGGTGAAAAACTAAACTTAAACACATTGAAAATAAACTAACAAAATTACTTACATATCGGTCCCGCTTGTGCCAACGGTTTAGAAGGAAAGAACGAAGGTACTGCTATTCAAGGCGAAATCTTGCGAAACTCTGGCTCAAAGGGACGCTAACTTAGCTTTTATATGTGCGTGGTGACGCTAAAAGATCCGATTACAAGCCAATAGGAAAAAGATAAACATTGTAACTACGATCATAACTAGGCACGAAAAGAAATTGATAATTGATCTAATAAAAAAACTGTTCTTTTGTTCGGTATCCTTAACACAAATTATCTCACTGATCAGATTCATGAAAAATGCAAAAATTAAAAAAATTGAAAAAAAATTGAAAAAATCTGAAAGAGACAAAAAAATCTGAAAGAAATGATTAGGTTGAGTCCTGAAGGGATTGTGTGTTTTTCTCTGACCTTATCTGACCCTTTTCATGGAACTAAAAAAAACCTTTAAGAATCTGTAACCTTCAAAGATTCCCTTGTAACAAAAGCAGTTAGGATCAAGCAAACTTCACTGAATTTTGACTCGCGTTAATACTATAAATAACAGGATGATGCTAATGGGCAGAGAGTTATTACACACTCCTGGAAAATAATTAGGTTACTAGCGAATACCTCTGGGCTGGTATCGTTGTGTGGGGGCTAAGGATCAAAAGTGTCTTAAACACATTTGGTAGAATTCAGTTGAGGTTCAAACAACTCAGGCTTTGGTGGGCGATTAAAGTAAAAGGAACATATATATTTATAATGATATAATTTCATTTTAGTTACTTCGTACATCATCATTGTCCAACGCAAATTCTTCTTTAAAATTTATTGAATGCGTAGTTGTTCTTCTAAAAAACAAGTCCCTTCTGCTTTTTGTCGAACTGATTGACGAGAAAAAATGTCAACAAAAAATATGTTATCCTTCATACTACAATCTTTTTGTGATGTTTTTTTCAAAAGCCGATCCATGCTAAAATTATCAAAACCTGGGTGATGCCAATAGAAAGAGCAGTTATGGTACACCGCATGAATTTGGTCATGTGTTTTGTGACGACTTTCTCCCCGGGGGGTGCTGTCGATTTGTGGGAACTGCAAGAACAAGCCATTTGTTTCAGAGCCGTTAGCTTGATAAATTGAAATAATCATGATGAAATATCCGTTTTAAATATCTAGCTCGTGAAACGCAAAAATAGAAATAATTTTTTTTTCTTATATATGAATATCACGGTAATAACCGCCTATTTTGAAGAGTAACTATATATGGTTTCTCAGATATTGACGAATGTAAAGGAAATCACTCTTGTCACGTGGACGCTACCTGCACGAACACCAACGGTTCCTATGTTTGTGATTGCCAGCCTGGATTTAATGGAAATGGTCATAACTGTACAGGTGAATTTAATCTCTTTGCTATAATACTAAAAATAATCCTGCTCGAATCTAACCTCAAGCTGCTGAGGTGGCCACTGTAGGCCATATTATTAGTTTGTCATATGTAAACGATACTGGTTCTGCCTTACGTCTGCCTGGAGTTTAATGCGCTTTCTGAGAAAGAAGGAGCTCAAATTCGGAACCTGTTGAATTTATTTGGATCTCCAATATCACTGTTTTAGCCTCTTCAAGTGATGATATCCTACACACGTACTACTTGATCAATTGCAAATCCATTTTTCTTGTTAAGTACATGTTCATAACTGATTGGCAAGCTGTCAGATTTATAAGACGTTAGAAAAGATCTTGAACCATGGATTTCAATAACCTGAGTCCTTGTAATTTCTCTTTGCAGCCGATCTTTGCAATCATTATAAAAAC
Source organism: Pocillopora damicornis (assembly GCF_964200805.1). Taxonomy (NCBI): domain Eukaryota; kingdom Metazoa; phylum Cnidaria; class Anthozoa; order Scleractinia; family Pocilloporidae; genus Pocillopora; species Pocillopora damicornis. The sequence goes on along the minus strand of NC_142670.1, from coordinate 32,275,412 downwards.
CTGAGTGACGCCAATAGAAAAAACAGTTACGAAACACCTCCCGGTTCAGAGTTGTGTGATAGCCAACTCCCTGAGGAATGGTATCGCTTTGTGGGAGCTGCAGGAACAAAAATGCCAACATCACGTGTGTCAGCAAACAGATGTGGAACAAAATACTCAGGTTGGTTAGACGGTCGTTATCCTACAGTGGAAGATGGTGAAGTTTACAGGGATGTCTGCTTTAGTAATGATCCTCATTACAATTGTAAATTTAAGAAGAAAATTTCTGTGAAAAACTGTGGGTCCTACTTCATCTACAAACTTCTTCATCCACCTCTTTGTAACTCACGCTACTGTGGTACAGACTGAATTTGAGCAAATATACCCCTTGTATTAAGAGGACTCATAATTCGCTCTGTAGGTATATATGTATAATTTTACAGGAAGGTCTGCTTTAGCGATTGTCCTACGGGCTGCAAATATACAATGATAATTTTAGTTAAGAATTGTGGATCCTACTTTATCTACAAACTTAGAATGCCACCTGCTTGTAGCTTACGATTCGGTGGTACATACTGAATGTAAAGCAAATATACTTTGCATAGTAAGAAGATTCATAAATCGCTCCGTAAGTAAATGTGTATAAGGTTTATAACATGTGACGTAGTTAACTTGTCGTCTCTATCTTAAACATTATCAGCAGATTTTAACCTTGATGGCAAACAATTATTTATTTCATTAGAATTATAATCTTAATCAGATAGCCTCTGTCATCGAGGAGAGTTGCCCGAAGGATCTTCAAAGTAATCTTCAAGTAAAATCTGCAAGAAACAAACTCTCAAGCTTACGTATTATGTGTTTTTCGTTTTTCTTCTTTAGCTGTAATTATAAACCATGGTTATTTTAGCGTAAGTCAGGGAATACAAGCGGGTGCTATCTTACGTGTATTTTTCTAAGAGTAGTATTCGAGTCGTTTGATGTTCATTTATCTCTAATTTACAAGAAGATACCTCAACACAAAACAAAAGGGGCAAAGCGAGGATAGTTTATTAACAACATACAAAATATTAAAAAAAATCGTTGGTGGTCTTTTCAAAGGAAAGTGATATGAGCTGGGTCACTATGTGGCTCAGCATCTTGAGTGGTGTAAATACATGGCATCGTGAATGTTATCTCATTATTTAACAAAACTGTGTATCTCTTTCTAAATACATTAACCTTACACGGACTATTTTCAGCTGAGGTTTAAAACACGAACACGAGAGTAAATGTTACGGGCAGTGTAGTCCGTGGGCCGTAGTAGGTTCTCGATACCACTCATCTGCTTAAAGGCTTTGTGAAATTCACTTGATAGCAATCGCGAAAGAGTAGCTTTCACCATCTTTTTAGTGAACATGCAAAAATAACAACAACAGCAACAAAGAAATGTTCAGGCGAATGCATGAAACCAGAACACAGTGAAGTAAAAACAGAGCAATCAATCAAAACTGGTTTTAACTTTGCATCAAAATGAATCAGCAACAAGTGGAGAAAGTTATTGAAAAAGATTGTAACGCACGATACAAAAAAAAGGAAAATAAGGTATTTTTTTTCCAAAATGTCACAATTAACTTAATATTATGCATCTTTCTTGATTAAATTGCAAGAATTCATGTTATAATTTATTTGTCAATAATTATTACTAACTAAATAGTAATAAATAAAAAAAACTTGCCAAAAGGCACCTCTTGTAGTTTCTATCTTGGTTAAAAATTCTTATTTACAAGCCGCTGGTGAATGAAGTTACTGATAAAATGTCTAAACGCTCTGGGCGGTTAACTTTGCACGGTTAATATATATTTTTTCCATAAATGGAACAGTCGGAACTGATGCTGAATAAAGCCTGGTTGTAAAATCATGAGGATAACATTATTTATCCCGTCGATTTCATCTGTTTGAAGGAAGAAGGAAGTGAATGACGTTTTGCTACACCACGAAGATGATGTCACACGCCGGCGTTACTACGTAAAACTTATGAACAATAAATTACAGAAGGAGACATATATTCAATCGCTTTTGGCTAATTTTATGGGCACAGGATCAAAACTTTGGCGCCATGCTTTCCCACAGCCATCTTGGATTTGTGTTTCGTGAGAGGAATGGAAAGAGTGGAAAAAGGTGAAAGCTACTCTCCCTCCATGAGATTTGATATTCATCCATATTTTAGAGTTTCCTTAGCCTTTCCTTAGGGTTTTCTTAGCCTTTTGTTGGCACCCGTTTGAACTCCTAGGTAGGATGATATGTGCGGCTAACATGGCTTTTCCCAAAGAAGCGACAAAATGACCTCCCTGAGGCTCGAGGTTCGAGCACATTTCACATCAACCTGGAGTCCAGCAAACCAACCGATGAGACTACTGCATCACCAGCCTAAAAACTAATTAAGGCGTTAAACTACAAGTTTATTTCAAGCTAATAGCATTTAAAACTAAAACAAAATCTATTTCAAAAAGTTAATAATTTGCTAATGAATCTCCCTTTCTAGCCCTAAGTCTTTCTCTAACCAATTAATAAGGATATGTCGCTGTTGCGGCGAAATTTTGACCGCAAAGCCATCACAAGGTACTCACTTGAATTCTATGAAGAAAAGGAAAATTAGCAAAATTAAAATTCAAAAGCAAACACTTCATATACAAATAACTGTACTATCTTTTTAGCATCTCAGAGTTATTCCCAAGATGACTCACGGTTACAGAAAAAATAGACCTAATCCTACTCTTACCTCCCTAACAGCCACGTGTATAACAGGTAATAAAGGTTGTCGTTTGGGCGTCAGTTGTGACTACCCAAGATGAGAAGCCACAGGCTTCCCCATCCTTCCCTCTCTCATGTTCTCCCTTAACATTCGCCAGTGACCATTACATGTGTTCGTCTTAAGCCTTTACACCCTAACATCAGTATCCATATTCTGCATACTGTTCTCTGCACATTTCCAAAGGTGTTGACAAGGAGAATTTCTTTAACAATCAATAGCATCTTTTGTTGCGGATTATTCCCTTTATTCTCATGACCTCCACGTGTGATTCAGAGGTGATATTGTAAGGAGAAGTTAGATGTCGGTCAATCTTGGGGGGGGGGGGGGGGGCAAAGGGTTGATTCTTATCAATCCTTCTGGGTGAGGTGGGGAGTTGATGGTAAATTTCTTTCCAATAAATGACAACACTTCAATCATCCACCTTAAGCTTTTAGTGTGATCAGAGTCAAAGCACTTCACATGTTCTTTTTTTTCAAGGTTTAAGATCAAGCCTGGTTTGCTAACTCGGTTCAATTTGTGACGTATACAATCAACTATAGAGACGCGTACCGACAGTATTTATCAGATTCTTGTTGACTGGTGTTCCAAAATATTAACTGTAGCCTTTCTTCAGCTCCTCATAGGCCATGAATTGCAGTGCTCCGCGTGATACGCCAAAAATACCTGGAACGTAACCCTGGTCTAGTAAAATACAATGATACGAGCAAGCTTAAATTATCCAACAAACAGGTAATGGTAATACTCAAACTTGTCAGATAGAAGTCGTTATTTTGACTTAACACCAAATTCTCCTAAATAATTTACAAAGAAATGTATAGTTACCAGGGGAGGAAATTAATAACCAGTCCTTGGAGTTAAAAGCGTTGAAACAATTTTTAGACGTTCTAAGGAAAAATCCAGTAGCTTAAGCCCAAACGGCTCAACGTAACCACACCAAAAAAAAAAGTATTCATAGCTGTGATGAGTTGAAGACATGCTTTAGAGCTTTTATTTATATTTTTATAGGTTGTAAACAGCTTTTTTTACCAATAAATCCCAGTCAATATTTAGTCTCTGGAATGCTAGGTTTAATATAAAAATATAATTTTCTTTATCACAGTTCCACACTGTGAAATTTTCCATTTTTGTCTCCTCTAGTAGAGTAGTAACGATTAGCTTTGTATTCAAAATTATGCAAGTAATCCATTATTAAGACCAAATTAGGCCGAGGAAAGGAAAGACACTCTTAAAGGCCTCTGTCTGATATTTCAATAGTATTAGCCTACTCCTCCATTCAATTTACCTTCATTCGTCTCCTATTTACAAGAAGAGACCTGAAAACAAAGCAAATGAGGCAAAGCAGAGGCAAGTTTGCTAACAACATCAAAAACAAAGTTGATAAAAAGTAAAAGCTTAGGTGGTCTTCACACAAGGAAGGGATATGGGCATAAATAACTCTATACTAAGTGGACTATTTTCAGTCGAGTGCGGTAGAGAAAACTCGTAAGTTCGTGTATACGGCCAGTGGACTAAAGGAAAAATAAAATAAGACAGGCAACAATAACAACAGTGGCAACGAATACAATGACACCAAAAATGGTTGTAATGATTGCAAATCGATCATTCAAGACTCGTTTTGACTTTGCATCTCACTAGCTCAGCCTCAAAATACTTCAGCTCGGTCTCACTTGACTCTAGTTTGTTCTCATTAGATATACACCACGTCTTAGAACTTCAATTTTAAAAAAAATTTTACCTTTGAACCACAATTTTTTTTCCTCTAATCTGCCACCATTACCAAAAATAAGAGACGATATTTGAGCCAGAAACACAGCCATTAACTGAAATGATATTGTAAGGAGAAGTTAGATGCTAGTCAATCTTAGGAGGGCGAAGGGTTGATTCTTATCAATCCTTCTGAGTGGAGAGGGGAGTTAAGAGAAAATTTTTTTTTTTTCAACAAATAACAACGCTTCAGTCATTCACCCTAAGCTATGAATATGATCAGAGTCAAAGCACTTCACATGTTCTTGTTTGTCCAGGTTTAAGATCAAGATTTTCTGGTTCGCTAACTCTGTTGAATTTGTGATCTTACGGACGTTACAATCAACTATACAGACCCGTGCAGACAGTATTCACCAGCTTCTGGTTGACTGATGTTCCAAAAAATTGACTGTTGCCTTTTTTCAGCTCCTCATAGGCCATGAATTGCAGTGCTCCGTGTGACACGCCAAAAATACCCGGAATGTAACCCTGGTCAAGTAAAATAAAATGATATGAGCGAAGTTCATGTTCCATCCAAAGACATAGATTCAGGTCAATCACTCACAACTCTTTTAATGAAAATAAATTCTTCTGTCTGCATGGCAATGCATCAAAATTTGAAAGAGAATTTATACCACTCTTATCAGTCTTGGAAAATGAAGAATTCAGTGAAATACTAAACATTTTTAGAGAAAGGTTGTATATATGCATTTTTTCATGAGGGAACTTATGGCTGCTAATTTGATTATTATGTGCGCAATTACTCATTTTGTGATCGCAGCCGCGTACCAAAATTCCTCTGTCATTGTATCTTTCCGTGCGGGTGTCATATGCAATTATTTGAGCTATGCCGAGCTATTGAGGCCTTAAGTTAGGCTGAATTAGGTTTGCATGTTTGCTGCCTCTAAGACTAATGTTTATACCTCTGCTATGTTTTTCCTCTTTCCTTCCCTTTTTCTCTTTTTGAATGTTTCCCTCCTCTTTTACGGTCGTCAAAAACCTCCGTTGGCCTAGTGCACATTCAGTGACCAAAACATACTAACTATAATATCAAAAGTGTTTACATTAAGTCTCAAAAGTGAATATCGAAGACATGCTTGTGATTGCATCATACAGACCTACACCTGTAAGATAGCTAGGGTTCTCTGCAATCAGAGAGCCAAACAGTAGGTCACTTAAAAACAAATAAGCCCACTTGTACAGTTTTCAATTTTGCTCTCTAAGAACACTTTTATGCCTCCTCTACTGGATCTCCCATGCGTCTTTAAAAATTAAAGACTGCATCTCCACAAGATTCATGTTAAGGAGTAAACAAAACGAACTCTTGCTCTCACGTAACTTGGCCCAGACCACTAAAAGTTGGATTCATCATTCTGATTAGCAAATAGATGGACCTTAATCGTTGGAAATAAAATCAACGTGATATAACATAAAACGTTTTTCAACATAATCTCAAAAATAACGAAATACAATCGGTTACTCGCCAAACATAAAATTATTTATTTTTATATTATTAATCAGCTCACTAGAACGAATTTAAAAACATTCTAGGACATCAAGTGAATGCACATATGATAACATCTCGAACTGTGAACAGGACCTTGAGAGTGCTGCTAAATGAGTACGCTTCAAACTTCGAGTCTCTTGGCTGAGACAAACACAACGTTCCAGATGCTTTTTTCGGAATAATTTCACAATTCATTTCTTATTCCCTTTTTTTTCGAATTCCTGTGGTTCTTAGCAGCAGAAACAAAACAAGAATATAAAGATTGTCAAGAAAAGCACGTCCGTGGAAAATCGCCATAGTTTGTCTGAGAAGTTTTAAATCTCAGAATTTAGACCACCTCCACATGGCCTAAAATTCAAATTCAAATAAAAGATTCTTTCGGACCAGAGGATATTAGGATATTAGGATCACAAAAGATTGAGCAACCCCGCGTTAAAAAACAAACAAACAAAACAAAACACAAAGCAAAAAACCAAAAACAAGAAAACCAGAAAAAAATTACAGCGAGTCTTTATTAGTATGATTATTTTATTCAAATGATGGTTATTAATAGCTTTCAGGACCTGTCATGCCAATTTGGTAAAGATAACTTTGCAAGTTAACACCATTAGATAAGCACATCAAGGGAAAGGCGTTGCATCTTAAAAGGTAAACTAATTTTCTTCAACACCAGAGAACACTCTAAGAATGAAAAACTACATTGAAACTATTTGGAACATACAGCTTCTTCCTTTTGAGTAAAGATAAAGGTGAAAAAATGTCTGAATGAATTCGATGCGATAATCCCTCACATCTGAAGAAAGCTTTACTTACAGCGTTTAGTTTCGAGTTTTACAGCCCTTGTATAGGATTTGCTTTTCCTATTTTCTGCCGACGGGTAACATGTTAAATTTGACTTGATATTTCTAATTCTCCAACTAACAGAGTAGGGACTTATTTTTAAATCGACGGACTCAAAATATGAGCTCTATATCATTTTTCTTCAAACAATCTGTCCAAAAACGACTAGTTAATTCACATTGGAAATACTCTGTATTAGTTCTCGAATTTCACGTTTGCAATGCAGCATAATAGATGTCAATCTGGCGATAATATTCTTTACAGGTAAACGGAAACCTTTAAATTTTTAAATACTGGCCAGAGAACGAAGAAGTTCAAATGGCATTTCTTTTTATTGACTTCCTACGACTTTCTACGACTTCCTTTACGGCGCAAAGTTTTGGGACACTTTCACATCTCTAATTTTGCGCCAAGGTGAATTCACTGATCAATATGCCAGTTTATAATCTGACTCAAAGTTATAGCGGGAAAAAAAAAATTGACGTCATTGTAGTAAACACGCACAGCCATATAATAAAGAAAAGGAACGAAAACTGAATATTTTCTATAATATCAGCTTAGATTTAGAAGGCCTTTGTGGTGCATCGTTTTGTTTTGTTTTTTTTTCCTTCAGGCATCGTGGAGGTGAAATATCGCTTTCCAAAATCTCACACTTTTGAAACATGGCCAAAATTTATCTTATTGAGCATAAAGAAACTTCGACACATTTTATAACAAAGCATACAGTAGCTCTAAGGATTCTCTCTAAAACATCACCTGTGATTTTCATTCATAGAAGGCCTTTGTATTTGTTTTAACACGATGACGGTCGAATTCCACTTTGGTTCTAATTTCCATCGACAATTTTGAGGTTTTGCGGTGCCTTGAAAGAAATCAAAAGGAAAAAATATGGGCTGAATTTCGAGCGGGGACTTTTTCAGTAATTTTTGGTCACGGGTGGAAAGCTAATAAATTATTTTTTTTAATATGTGGGTCTTAACCTTTTTATTTCGTAAAGGAGCTACGAAGTACTGAATCACACTATATTATAACGAGTTGTATGTGGTGTTTGACGCAAGGTGTAGTTCTTATCTCTTGCAAATCATGCAATATATATTTGTTGAGAGCACATGTTTTTAAAAGAGATTCGACATGTTCTAGCTTAACAGCTCTTAGAAAATGATAATCAATTCTTCGTGAAGTTTCTAAGTGCGGGGGCTATAGGAAATATTTGCGTGTTCATTGTTTGACCATTTCTCGCAAAAAGTCCTGCTTTCATTAATATATGAAAAGATGGAGTTTTTTAATTAATTTTTGAGAGTTCTTGCGGCTTAAAATCCCCAGATTGAACTGAAGCGTTTTTTCGCTTGTTATGCCATTTAAAAATTTATTTAAAACTTCCAAGATAAGATAGATAGTACCATGAATCTCGAGAATTACTCAGGAATGAGAAGTTGTCTTTCCACGTTGGATAGTCAAATATTGCTAACACCCTCCAACACTGAAGAATACAACTTCTCAAACTCAATAACTATTCATAAGGTGATCATCCAACCAAGACACGCCAATCTTGTCATGTGCATGTGGTTTGAAACCCCAGTGAAACACGGAGGCGCTATCCATGAGTTCCATATTAAATCAAAACCTTGAGTTTGATAAAGCATCAGATTCTAGTGAACTCATTTCTTGATTTGAATATTAATAACCCGTCTTTGAAAACCTGAGACAAAGACATCAACATGAATAGACAACCTTTATTAACACCCTCTCTGATAAGAAGTAACAAAACATTTTCGAAAGAAAGCGTATAGCATTATCACGTGCGCTCACTTGTTTCCGTTGATATTCATTTTACAGTTCTTAAAGTAGGCAGAGGCATTAAACGGATCACAAAAACTCTTCGAATTACCAATTTTAACAGTATCTTCTGTGTCCTTAGTCATTGCTTCATTGCTGGTGCTGCACTTTGGCGCCAACACCTCAGAAACCTCAGCTGACTTAACCTCACCAATCTTCAATAAAGCGTTTGACTGATGACCAGTCTGGTTCCTAATTAGCTTCTCTTCCACACTTGCGTTAAATAAGCTGGATGCACAAGTTACTCTAAGACAAATCACCATAGCAATAAAATTTTTCGTGACAACAAACTTGTAGACAACATGCGAAAAATTCGTGAATATTTCCATTTTATTTTATTCCTGAGGAACGATTGAGATGCTATTTAAAAAACTCGTCCATCGGGTTTCAGCAGGGTTTTCAAACACTCTAAAACAATTAACACACTCAGCCTGTGGCCTCGTGCTCTCGCCAGTTTTCTCGTGTTTGTAAACCCTGATGAAACCCTCGCACTGGTTATTGAAATATTACTTCTAAACGCATCCAGCCGTGGCGGATTGTAGAATCTATAGGAAGAAAGGAGAAAAGGAAAATCAATGAGGTTACAGTAATTTTTTTTTTTTTTTCTTATGAAAACCATGATCGCTTTAAAATCAAAGTTTCTAAAGTTGTGCAAAATTGGATGATTTATTTTTCGTTCCCAAAATAAAAATAGAAACAAATGGAACTTAATTAAACACCTTCAGGGGTTCTTTTCATTCATATTTCAAGAATGCAGGACGCCTTTTTGGTGCTAATAAATGCATGAGTTGTGAGGGACAAAATATGTGATTCCATTTTATTTTTACATCATGTTATTTTTCTGCCGTGCAAAGTGCGTGCGTATTGTATTACCCTATAAAGATTTCTCGAACTTTGTTTTTATCTTAAGGCTGATGAAAATTATAAGAAAACCATCTGTTTTATTTTACCCCAAGTTACACTTTAGACACTCTTACAACAAAAGTTGCAACGTACATTTTTCGATGGATTCTAATTTTTTCAAGACAAAAAACAGCGCATTTTTATTGTCAACGACAAAACAGGAACAAGAAATAAATTATTAAGAGCATGAGAGATATTGACTATTGTGACGGCAACTACTGTTTAGTTACAAGTGCCCATGACAGCATCATTTTTAGAGGGTTTTTTATTCCCCTCTAAAAACTGTGGAGGAAGCGTGCTACATGCTAAAAAGAGGTGAGCCAGTTTCCTTTACCGTTAGCAAGTTAAAAATCTGAGAATGAGACGTCTCATTTAAACCATTCGGAGATAATATGATACTTATTCATTTATGAAAAAAAAAGAAAAATTTTTTTCCGAAAAACTGAGATAAGATAATCCCCTCTCCTGAGGTTAGCGAAACTTCAGATCCATTTTCTTTTTATGCAGTCGTCGCAGCTATGTAATGGGATAAGATGTTGGAACTACTACGATATATCTAATTTCTCCAACTAAGAGCGAAAGGATCTTTTCAGTCGACGGATTCATGACGTGGGCTTTTTACCACTTTTTTCAAGTAATTTGTTCAAACAGAATATTTTAATTAATGATGAAAACTGTCTTTATCAAATCTCCAATTTTAAGTTTGCAACGCAGCATAACAGACGTATTGCCGCTCGACACAAAAAAAAATTTTAAGTGTTGAAATCTTGAGCAGAGGATGAGAAACATTTTATTTTTCTTTTTTTTTTATCGATTTCCTGTAACTTTCTACTACTTCCAAACACCATGTCCCGGACGCTTTTTTTTTTTCAATTTCTTTTGTTCTTCGCATTAGAAACAAAACAAGAATATAAAGATTCTCAAGAGAAGCCCGTCCATGGAAAAAGCGCCAAAGTTTGTCTTAGAGGTTTGAAATTTCAGAATTCAGACCACCTAAAATTCAAATTCAGATGAAAAACTCTTCAGGATTAGAAAATGTTAGAACCGCTCAATTCCAACTCAATTAAATCATTTCAAATAAAATTTTGCTCGAAAGCTCTCTTCTATTGTTCAGTCGCATGTCACACTTATACGATGTTAAAAAGATTGAGCAGCTCCGCGTAAGAAAACACAAGCAACCCAGAAAAAAGGGGAGCGAGTCTCTGTTAGTTTAAAAGTTTTGTCTTCAAATGATGGTCATGAATAGCCGTTAGGACCTGTTATGTCTCTCGTTTTAAAACAAACTATACATGCACTTGTGGTGTCGAAGGGGTTCGAAGAAACGCTTGAAATTCTTGTAAGAATTATACCACTTAAAAGGGGTTGAAAGACACGCGAAAAATTCTTGAGTGGTATAATTTGGGAGCAACCTGGATAAAAAGAACTTAAACACGTTAGATGACCGAAAGGAACCTATCAAATTTGAAGCGTCATTAACTTAAACGAACTTCATGATCGGCGAATTGTTGGTGCCAAGCTTAAAAGTAAGAACTTGAAATTTTTTTGTAATTTTGTAAGTTTATTTGCATTTCGGTAAAATTTTGCTGGATTCACTTGGCCTGATCCTGAGCTTAAATTCGAATTGTAACTTTATTTGTGTCTTCAAGTTTTGTATGTCGTTCTCAGACGCGAATAATGGAATCTTGTTTACTTTGACATAAATGAACTGCATCACAAATAATCAATATTTTCTCGAAGTTTCCATACAACTTCGGACAAATAGAACAGACAGTTTTACGTTCCTCAAGTTTAATTATATTTTTCCTGAGTTAATTGATGAGTTTCTTTAGTTAGGCAATGGAAAATGGAAAAACGATAGGGATGTGTTATCAAAACACTCCTAAGAGCTAAATTTAAAGTAGCTTTCGTAGGTTTTTAGATAAAACTTACCAAACCCTAATTCGTGCCTAAAAGCTAATAATTTATACCGATTAAATTTCACTTTATAATCAACCAAACAAGTATCTTCGCCATTGGTTTGCAAACATCGCAAACAGAGCGATTATGTTACTCAAATTCCGGCCCGAATTCTGTTGAATTCATTGCTTGCGAGGAGCCAAAACAGAAACGATGAAGTTCTTTTTTAATGTTAAAGTTATGCATTGGCTTAAAACAGATGGTTGGTATCGTAGTCATAGTTATAATACCTTGATGAAAGAGAGCAATTTTAACTCGATGGCAATCAGGTGTTTGAGGATCGCATTTCTTATACTAAGCAGCCCTAGAGTTACATAGAATAAGTTTGGCTTAAATCCCAAAATAGGGTTTGGTAAATTTTTGACATCAAACTAATTACGGCTGCCTTATGACTGACCAGACCATCAATTTTAGGATTTAGTTTCCCTAGTACAAAGTGTTTTCAAAGTGAGCCTTTTCATCATTATTTCTACACCTAATTTTTAATATGACTTTTGATTACTGGACTGTTTTACTAGATAAAGGAGAAGAAACACACACTAAGAGATAATTGTTTGGCACAAAATATGTATGAACCGCAGCTATTTGAAATTTTACTCGGCCAATTTGGTAAGGCTATCTTCGCGAGTTCACAACACTTCTCTTAGCTCACTAACGCTGAAAGAAGCCAAAAAACCTCAGATATTCTGATCGAACTTTGAAGTCGTACTTAACATTGTTTCTTGACATTCCAATTAGCATCCTGTCGAGCTACTATGAAGCGTTCTCGTGAATTCTGAGGCGGGCCATTCGTCTCTGGTCGACATGATTTTGTATTATGAGTTTTATTTTTATTCATCGGGTCATGTGGACAGTTTTTCAAAGTAAGCCGTAATTAGGCGGGAATTAAACATTTACTTTTGGTGTCCTATCCTCAATATTTGCAGATTAAATAAAAGTATGTGGAAATTCCAAAATTTAAGATTCCTCCTCTTCGCCTCTGTCATGGAGTTTGTCACAGCTGACGATCAATGTAGGACCGATATATACATAGAAGGAAAGGCTCTCAGGTGTTCGGTCTTCAAAAGATGGTCAGTGGCGACCCCTCACCTCTGCGATGTCAAATGTGAACAAGAGATCACGTGCCAAAGCTATAACTACAATCGAAAATACCAAATATGTGAACTAAATAACCGCACCAAAGAGGCAAGACCAGATAATTTCCTTTCAGCACCTGCGTGGTTTTACATCCGGCGATTGAACGGCAGAGGTAAGAAATCGATGGTTTTTTTTATTTTTATTTTTCTTTAAATCTTCTCCATCCTAAGCCTGGTTCCTTCTCACCTGGAAGAGCTAAGAATAGGAAGTGAACGTAAAACCTATCTTTACTTCAGCTCCGTTAGGTTCTATCCCTGAATTACCGGCGTGGTCTTGTGGCGAAATAAAGGCGAGTGAAGGTAAACACACCATAAGCGGCAAGTACTGGCTGGATCCAACTTGGAGAGGAAAAGCAAAACTGATTTACTGTGATATGGTTAACGAAGGTAAGTCCTATAAGTTTGCATGAGTTATTTAATGAATTATAAATATCATGAAATATTATAAAGCATATTTTGGCGGATATCATTATCATAATATTTGGCTTGGATCAGTTCTAAGGTGGATGCCTCTCTCAAGTTGCTGTTACTTAGTCACTGCTTCTCTTTCTACATTCTAGATATGGATGAATGTAAATTGAACATCAGTGACTGCGACGTGAATGCTAACTGTAGTAACACGTTTGGTTCTTACAAATGCACATGTAAAGTGGGATACACTGGCGATGGACACTCATGTTCAGGTAATTTTGACGATAACCTTATTTATATTTCCCAATAAAACTAATTTTTGTAAATATTCTCATAGTTTGAAGAAGCTTTACCCAGTTGCTATCAAGTTATCAAAACTAAGCAAGAAGACTGCAACGTGTTTAGTCAACGAACATGTGTAATCCTCTCACTATTACTACTGCGCTTGCCCCAGTATGTGCGTGACACAAACCGAAAGTACAAAGTTCAATATCGCAACAAGCATGATCTACATTTTGCTTGTTTCAGAGCCGTGAGATTGATAAATTCATATTAGTGCTGAAGCATGATTTCACAGTATCTAATTCATATAACACAAAAGAAGGAAAATGTTTGTTTCATAATTTGTAATGATTAAAGGAATTACACGACCATGAGTTTACTTATTTTAAGGCGATAAAATAATAGAGTGCAAAATGTATCAATGGTTTCTCAGATATTGACGAGTGTAAAGGAAATCACTCTTGTCACGTGAATGCTATCTGCACGAACACCAAAGGATCATACGTTTGTACTTGTCACCCCGGGTATACTGGAAATGGACGCGGCTGCACAGGTATTTGATGCTTTTCTTTTGTAACCATTTCCATTAGAAAGAAAAGCACTATCATCGTTGCAAGACCAGCATACCTTGCATAAAAAAAGAGATGAGTGTACTGAGGCCTGAAGACAATGTTGATAATGACACACAACTGTATTAAATAAACATTCGGTGGTAAAAAAAATCTCAACTGGCAAAGGGAGACTTGATGGATGGGCTTACAGGATAGAACAACAGATTTAAACTTGCGGGGAGCCAAGAAAAAATCTAGTGAGCGTTAAAGTGAAGTGCTAGCATCTAGGACCCAAGAAAACACGACTAAGGTTTCTAAGCGTATGCTCGGCAACATCTTCCCAATTGCATTTTTTCAAAATTTATTATTTTTTATCATTCCGCAGATATAAACGAGTGTAAAGGAAATCACTCTTGTCACGCGAATGCTACATGTATGAACACCAAAGGATCGTATGTTTGTACTTGTCACCCCGGATATACTGGAAATGGAAGCGACTGCATAGGTACTTGATGTATTTCTTTTGAAACCATTTCCATCAGAAAGAAAAGCACTATTATATTTGCGAGACTTGTTTTCCCAGCATACCTTGTATTGACCCTTTCACTCCTAAGATCTCATTAGTAATTCTCCTTACTGTCTGCCACACAATTCTTATGATGTCAGTTCTAAGAATTTGGTAATGAATTAACTGATAATCCCCAAGCTGATACTTTTCCTTATTCTCGTCACTTGTCTGTTTGCTATCGTAATGATTTGGTAAGGAGAATTTCTTTCTTGGTCATCAAAGGGAGTTAGTTGGTTAAGTAAACATTTAGTGTAAGGTAAAAAAATCTCCACTGGTAAAGGGAGACTTGATAGATAGGCTTACAGGACAGAAAAACAGATTTAAACTTGGGGGAACCGAGAAAAAAATCTGGTGAGTGGTTATGTAGCACTTGCGTCTGGAACCACAAGACAACAAGACTAGGGTTTCTTACGTTGTGCTCGGCAACTTTTTTTTTTAATTACAGTTCGTTTCTTTAGTTATGTTTGTGATTTTACAGATATCAACGAGTGCAAAGGAAATCACTCTTGTCACGTGTATGCTACATGCATGAACACCCTTGGATCACATGTATGTCAATGTCATGCTGGATATACTGGAAATGGACAAAACTGCTTAGGTGAATTTAATTTCTTCTCTACAATATTTTTTATAGTCCTGTATGCTTTCCGGTTACAGCGCCGCACCATTTAGCCGCGTTGCAAGACAATTAGGTAATTTATTACTCATTACTGGTTTTGATTTAGGCAGCCATTTCTCATGTTAAGAACCTCTTAGGTAATGTCCCTGACTTTTAAATGAACAATTTTGGTGACTGATGCGTTGTTCTGCTTTAAAATTAACCTTATCACAATGACTGACAGGAGCATGAAAATAAAATCGCTCGTCTGGCTCTGAACCCTGTGCACAGAATGGATATGTAAATGATTTTCCAAGGGGCTACGTTTTCGTTGACACTCAAGATATATTTAAGTGAAAAAGTTGAAAATTATTATCGTCAAGTTTTATAAAATAGTCACGATACTACGAGCGCCCTGATTGGTCAAAAAACAATCGTTGATTGCACCGGTAAACCTGCGGAAAATTGAAGTTTATATATGTTATTAAAGTAACAGACCGCACTTTCTGTCGGTTTACCAGCGTAGTAAACGTCTTCAGATGTTGGGAAACCATTCGAAAAAAAAGTAGATCAGTCGCCTCCAGCTCGTTTTGACAAAATCCATCGTGGATTATATCGCAAGTAAACTGAGAGAAAGAGCTATTAATAAAGGTTCTACAAGAACTGCGGTGCTGCGTCGGTGGGAGAGTGCAACAGGGTAATTTAGTATTATCAATTGAGTTGATGAGGTAAATTTGAAAGTCTTTACAGAGGCCAATTTGCATTATCAACTCAGTTGATAAGGTAAGAAAAATTTTGGGGAAGGAAAAAAATCTAAAAGAAATGGCAGGTTGAGTCCTGAAGGGATTGTATATTTTTCTCTGACCTTATCTGACCCTTTTCATGGAAAGAAAGGAAACCTTTAGGAGGTAGAGAGAAATTACACACTCCTGGGAAATAATTGTGTTACTACCGAATACCTCGGGGCTGGCATCGTTGTGCGGGAGCTGAGAATCAAAAATGTCTTAAACGCATTTGGTAGCATATAGTAGAGGTACATACAACTCAGACTTAAATGGGCGATTAAGGCAAAAGGAAACATGACTCTTTGTAATGCTATCAGTGATTGAGGAAGGGCTAACGCTCAAAACGTCAGCTTTTTTACCCTTTACGGTGGCAAATTTACGTTTTCAACTCGGTTGTTAACACTAAATTACCTGCTATAATTATCAAAACCTGGATGATGCCAATATTAAGAGTAGTTACGCTAAACTGCAATTTGGTCCAGTGTTTTGTGACGACCTATCCCCCAAGGGATGGTACGTTTTGTGGGAGCAGCAGGAACAAGCCAGTTGTTTCAGAGCCGATAGCTTGATAAACAGAAATACTCGTGATAAAATATACGTTTCAAATATCTAATTCGTGGAACACAAAAAGAGAAAAAATTGTTTTATTATGTATGATTATCAAAGTAATCACTCGACTGAGAGTCAGCTCATTTATAAAGTGACAAACATGATGAAGTGCAAATATATATGTGGTTTCCCCAGATATTGACGAATGTAAAGGAAATCACTCTTGTCACGTGAATGCAACCTGCACGAACACCAACGGATCCTATCTTTGTGAATGCCACCCTGGATTTAGTGGAAATGGTCAAAGCTGCACAGGTGAATTTAATCTCTTTGCTATAATATTTAGAATATTCCTGCTCGAATATAACCTGAAGCTGCTGAGGTGGCCATATTATTAGTTTCTCATATGTAAACGATACCGGTTGTGCCCTAAGTCTGCCTAGAGCTGTCCTTTAATGCATTGTCTGAAAAAGAAGGAGCTCAAATTCGGATCCTGATGAGTTTATCTGGACATGCGAGTTACAATGTTTAATTCTAAGCAATTGCTATCTACAATCGAGTGAGTGAATAACAGACCAATAATAACTTGCATGCTATATCTGTGGATCCATAGCATTAAATGAAGCAATTTTAGCAGGAACTATCGTCCTACCAGTGCTAAGTTTTGTTTTTTTAAGCAGCATTACCCATACATGCTTATGCACGGAGTTGCCATGATCTACTTCCGGTTTGTCTCAGAGCCTTGATGTTAGGAGATATAAAAAAGAACATTGGAAAGGAGAATATAACATCTAAGTTGCACGTTTCAAATTTCAAGCTCGTTAAAGACAAAGAAAGAGAAAGCTTTCTCTTATTATCTGAAATGATTAAAGTAATTACAAATCGTTAGACGACAAAAATAAAGTGCAAAATGTATTTACGGTTTCTCAGATATTAGAGTGGTTTAGCAAGAGGACGGGAACGTCATTTCAGAACAGGAAAGCGCGCGGATAATCTGGACACGACTCTATTTCGACTTCCGGTGTTAGCGTTGCCGTTCTCCCTATCAAGTTCAGGACGTCATTTCGCTGAGTTTGAGTGCATTTCATTCGTTCATGGTTAAACGGGAACTCATTGTAAACAACTCCATCGTTGGGTCGCTTTATCTCCACATGGTTTGCCATGACTACTGCTTAAAAGAGGTGTACTGTCATGTACTTTCAATTCCAAATTATACTGTACAAAATTATGAAGAAAAACCAGTAGTGCTGAAATCTAGAAGCACGAAACGAAATGACAGCGATACAAATCATAGAAAAAATATATAGTGGGCTTCAAAATTTGATAGATGAATCTGCAGACTCGATAATTAACTGAAATGAAATAATTTCAAAGTTTAATCGCCCATGTGGATTCATATTAACAACTCACTTGTAGTAAACTATCCTCGGTTTGTGCTTGTCGTTACATTCTCAAAGAGGATAATTTCGTTGTCCTTCAAGTGGTCTATGAAACCGAAAATTCAAGGCTGATAATGATCCGAAAGAGCCAAGGTTAGGATACTCAAGACCAAATATAACGTGGACGGTTCGTCGAAACGACTGCTAAGTCACTTTTCAACACAACGCGACGGTCTTCTCGACCTAGTTTTTTCTCGGCATTTTTGCTGCGCGCGCCGTTCTGAAATGACGTTCCCGTCCTCTTGCTAAACCGCTCTATTAACGAGTGTAGAGGAAATCATACCTATCACGTGAATGCTACATGCATGAATACCCGTGGATCGCATGCATATGAATGTCACCCTGGATATGCTGGAAATGAACAAAACTGCACAGGCGAATTTAATCTCTTTCCGGAATATTCTTGACGTAATTGACTCCAGCGCCGCACCATTCAGCCGCGTTCACTCATAACTCGTAATATAAGCAGCGGTTTTTCATGAAGGCGATGAAATTTTTATTTTGTTTCCTGCGTTTAAAGTAGCAATAAATTCCTCAGAGTTGACTTTCCTCCCAAATTCACATCGAGGAAGCATAATTTTATGCTACCTTGTGTACAAAAACGAATCATTTTTTGATTATGTTTTAAGTGATTTAACAACCTTACACGAACTTTTACATGATGCAGACATAAAACTCTGCGTGGAACTAAAAAACCTTCAAGAATACAAAACCTTTAAAGATTCCCTAATAATAATAATAATAATAATAATAATAATAATAGCAGCTATGATCCTTATTTGACTTATGCAAACCGATGAATGAGTTGCCAGCAATCGGATCCTTGTGTTTTCGCAAAGATTTCTGGGAACGCCACGGGGCAAACATTACAACTCTCTAGAAATAAATGTATGGCGAAAGGCTGTTTCGAGGTCCAAAGAAACGTTTACGAAGAGAGATGACCGCTTTTTTTTTGCCGCTGCTTTATCATAATTGGAGTGGGTAATGTTGATTCAAGGGAAGCGTAAGTTTTGTTTGAACAACCATGAAATATGAATTAGAATGAGCCGATTGACTTTTCGCCATGCGCACGGTTTATTGTGAAATTGACATCGTGTTCTGGTCTCGAAATTTAGACATATTAGCCTTTTCAGTTTTGTCTACGTGTGTTAAGTTTAATTATAGCTTCTAGCTTTTTTTTTGGCTTGGTAATACAAAAGAGCGCTACAGCGTAGGAGATCGAAATGGTGTGCTTGGGCATTGAATAACATGGCGATTCATATATGTTATTTGCCGGCTAAGGGTCGGTCCGTATGGTGAAAAACTGTGACCGAGGTCTTGAAAAATGCTGGCCGAGGTCACAGTTTTTTACCATACGGACCGACCCTTAGCCGGTAAATAACATTTTTTTTTAAACTTAACGAAACACATTCTGAAAGAACCCGAATGATTTAGGGCTATAAATACGGGAAGATCTTCCATAAACTGAACAATTTCTGAGCGAGTAAATGGTAGCTAAAGTAAAGGTGATACAAATTAAGGAGAGATGCTGTTCTGAGACATTTTCACCTGCTTTTTCATTCGAAATTCACATCGAGGGGGCATAATTTTACGCTCCCTTGTGCACAAAAACGAAACAACTTTTGATTATACATGACTATAAATATATGAAAATCATACATGTGCACTGCGGTTGAAGAAATGAATATAGAGGCGATCCTCGCAGTTATGAATACCGCTGAACTAGTAGTGAAAATAAGGCCCCAAAAAATTCAGGTCCGAACGGGATTTCAACCCATGACCTTTAGATAACGGTGCAACGCTCTACCAACTGAGCTAACAGGCTAACTGGGAGCTGCTGGTTACAAATAAACCATCTAATTTGTGAATACATTAATGTGATCATATGAAAATAATATATGTGCACTGCTACTGCTAGTTTAGTATAAATCAAAACTGCGGAGATCGCTTCAATGTTTGTAACTTTTGATTATGTTCTTAAAACCTTACACGAACTTTTACATGATGCAGACATGACACACTACGTGGAACCATAGTTAGTAGAGGAGACTGGTTATGAAAGTCGGCGAGCTTCAAAGACCGATGTCTTTGTTTTGATTTTTGCCTTGTCACGTGATCGCGACAGTGCACATTTATCAAACGATCATGGCGTCCGTCGAGTAGTTTCTTGTTAGTTGTGCGATATGTGTTAGGTTTCTCCGTAATTTTCATCAGTATATGGTTGTCATTTTGCAAGAAATATAAAAGTTATGCCAGGGGCTAATTGCTCAGTATTTGGCTGTGGTTCGTGCAGAAGAACGAAGGGAATTGGTATTTGGAAGTTGCCTGTGGCAAAA
Organism: Pocillopora damicornis; assembly: GCF_964200805.1. Lineage (NCBI taxonomy): Eukaryota > Metazoa > Cnidaria > Anthozoa > Scleractinia > Pocilloporidae > Pocillopora > Pocillopora damicornis. The sequence continues at coordinate 32,255,202 of NC_142670.1, read as the reverse complement.
GACGAAGCTCGTGGAACATGGTGAGACGAATGGCTTGGTGAGATAAAAAAGACAAGAGAAATTGATCAGAACTTCAGGGAACAGTTGAAGAACGATAGAATATATACCTGTGAGAAACATTTTGCGCCCGAAGATATCGAAATATGTAAGTACATATCTGTATTTTCTTGTTAAATTGTCGGATTTGCTTTGAGTTAGTTTTCACCGATCAGTGTTGCTGCTGTTTGAAGTTCGTTCTGAAAGTGGATATGGTTTTAGGTTTGACTATTTCCAAGTTTGACAATTTTATCTTTTCTTTGATAGATCAATCTGCGAAAATGATCAAAAATAAGCCCAAATTTGGAGCTTTGCCGAAGCTGAACATGCCTAAGAAAAGCCATGAAAGCAGCAAGCCTTCACCACGTCCTGAACGTTCGGTTGTAAAATGTAACGAGGGGCCTTTACCACACAGCTGCTACAAGGGATTTTCAGAGCTCTGCCAACGAGTTAAAAGCCTAAAAAGCCTTGGTGATTGGAGCCTGAAGATCTTTGAGGACAAAATTGTGCTGAAGAAAATCGTGCATCCGTACGTTCTGCCACGTTTGGGAATTATTATGGATGACAGTCTTAGCTTTACTGTGAAAGTATTTGGTTCCTATTTACCTGAAGATCATCCTTTGTACCTGGACTATCGTACACCACCGGTTGCTGGGCAATGAAAAATTTTAACAAATAATGTATAAGGCAGGGAATTGAACAACTAGTAAGATATTTCAGTTCTATGCTAGTTATAGTAGTTGGGCACAGGGAGAAGGAAGGGGGAATCCCCAGCCCACAGCCCTCAGTGACTGCCCCGAACATTATTAATTTTTAAGTTTACTGTATTTTTGTATCACTCTCTTTTGCTACAAGGTTCCCAGGAAAAAGGTGTCTCAAATTCATGATGACTAACAAAAACATTTCTTTTTTACTTTTAATCCAACATGAACAACCAGGTGTCTTGTCTTTATTATAGTACATAAAATAACTGTCCTTCAGAAGGCATTTCCCAGGATAATTTCTCTATTGCACTAATTCTGGGTTATCTTAATTCAGCTTTTAACAACCTGGCCCAGGACTCTAAACATGTCATGCATAGGACTTTTCGTGGCATGGTAAATTCGGCTTTACATTGTATGTGAACAGTTCTTAATTCAAATGTTCTTGATAATTGATACATGTAAGTGTTTTAAAACATTCATAAAAAATAATTAACAAATTTTTTACACTGCCATGTTTTACTTGGGATAATAAAATGTTTTATTTTAATCTTGCCTAACTGTTTCTTGTTCATGACTCCTCATGATCTCCTTTCGGAGCGCTTTACCCTTTGACTGCTTTGCATTAATTTTGTAGCGCTGAATGATGTCTTTAGCACAAGATAATGACCGCACCCTTATATATAAACATACAATAGCATGGAAGACATTGTTGCTTACTTCAACATTGGGTATTAGCTCTGCATCTGAAACCATACATTGATAGCTTGACAATATCGCACTGTCAGTTATTGTGTTATGCACTATGCCAGCAATATCCACTTTTTGCAAAGAATTTACTGAAGTTAATTGTCTAAAATGACACTCTGTTTTGAGGAAAATGCTCTGTGCATACTTTGTAATGTTCCACAACCCCCCACGGTTTAAACTCGATACCAGTTTTTGGTTCTCATATCCATGCTCCAGTTTACCAGCTCTCAAGATTGCCATTGCCTGTTGGCTCTCAGTTGTGTTCTTTCTTGCATACTTTTTGTGCAAGTTATGCAACACATATCCACCAACATACTGCAGACCAGCTTGTTCTTTCTCTGAAAGCATTGTTTGAACAGAAGGTGGGTTTTTGTCAGAAGACTTGATGCCTTTGCAGAAGGATAGAATAAAATCAGCTACCTTGGTCGCAAGAAGTGTTGCAGCATTACGAGACAGTCTTTTGAAAAAAATTGTAGATTTCAATGGTACTTGAGCATAGTAGTTGCCATAGAATTTCTCAGCATTCCCAGTTTTGAAATAGTCTTCAAATAATTTCTTTATCACAGTGAATTCTTGTGTTTCTCCTCCAGGCTCTTCATATTCATATCGTTTTAATTCGTTCCTTAGATCTGCTGCAAACACTTCCCTTTCACTAATGTTCTTCAAAGCATTGTTTACTATCTCGGCAAGAATGCTTGGCGTCAAAGTTAAATGATGTGCGTTTTGATCTGCAATGTGCTTTGTAGCTCTGTGCCTTTGGTAGCCTCCTCTTGATTTGTACTTTTTTCCACAGTCGCTGCACACGATCTCTGTTGATTCGACCTGAAAACGAAAAAGTATCAAATCATAATTCAATAATATTGTAGTCTTCAGGCCTCGACTTTCAACGATCTACTGTCACTGGTCTTTTTTCCTAAAGACACATTTGCCAATATCGAGTTTGTTGTTGTCGTTGCATGCCCCGTGAAGTCTTCTCAAAACAAAGAATAATCCGGCAAATTCAGCACCTAAAGCATCCAGAGCACTTCTGCTAAAGAAATTGAACGCATTTTTTATGAAATTGCTAGAGTATAGAGGGAAAAGAATCATCGAAAGCGTCGGATCAATGTTTTATTTATTGTTTTTTGGCTGGCGTGACAGCACAGTCGCGTACAACTCCGTAATTCTTTTGGAAACAGACTAAGTACGGGTGAATGTTTATATAATTGGCACTTACTTCACTAGCAACAGTTGAAAATTGTTCCTGTAGTGCTTCATCTTCGTCAAGAAGGTCTAAAATTGCCTCAAAATCATCGCCGAACAAGAATAAGTCGTCTCCTGCATCCGCCATCTTTGAAAGTTGTGCACCGTCGCGATCACGTGACAGGTACGTTCAACATCAGAAGCGGCCCTATTGTTTCGCGCTTTGAAGGTTGCCGACTTTCATAACCAGTCTCCTCTACTAACTATGGTGGAACTAAAAAACTGTTAAGAAACTCTAACCTTAAAAGATTCCCCTATAATAACAGCTATGATCAATCAAACTCATTTGACTTTTGCAAGCCAATTTGCGCTATGGTTATAAATAACAAGATGATGCCAATAGGCAGAGAGTTCTTACACAGTCATGGGAAATAATTGTGTTATTACCAAATACCTATGGGCTGGTATCGTTGTGTGGGAGGTGAGGATCAAAAATGTCTAAAGCGCATTTGGTAGCATTCAGTTGAGGTACAAACAACTAAAGGCTTTGATGGGCGATTAAAGTAAGAGGAAAGATAATTGTTTACAATACTATCATTTCATTTTAGTTCTTTTGTGCATCATTATTGTCCAACGCAAAATTCTTTTTAAAATTAATTTAATGCATAGTTGTTCTTGTAACACGCAAGTCCTATCCGATTATTATCGAACTGATTGACTTGAAAAATGTCAAAAACAAAAAAAATGATATCATTAGTACTGCAACATTTTGTAATATTTATTCATTTTAATAGCCGACCCATGTTATTATCATCAAAACCTGAGTGATGCCGATAGAAAGAACAGTTACTCTACACCGGGATTTGTCATGTACTACTTAGCCCCTTAATTTATGTAAAGTCACTTGTCTTCTTAAGTACAAGTTTCACCACTGATTGACAAGCTGCTAGAATTATAAGACGTTAGAAAAGATCTTGAACCATTAATGTTAATAACCTAAGTCCTGTTGCAATTATTTCACTTTGTAGCCGATCCTTGCCATCATTATAAAAACCTGACCGAAGCCAGTAGAAAGATAACGTACGAAACACCTCACGGTTCAGAGTTGTGTGACAGCCACCTCCCTGGGGGATGGTATCGTTTTGTGGGAGCTGCAGGAACAAAAATGCCAACAACGCGTGTGAAAGCATTCAGATGTGGTACAGACTGGCCAGGCTGGTTGGATGGTGCTCATCCTACAGTGGAAGATGGTGAGGTTCAAAGGACGGTCTGCTTTAGTGATCGCCCTTCTGGTTGCAAATACTCAACAAAAATTTTTGTAAAAAACTGTGGATCCAACTACATCTACGAACTTAAAAACCCAACTATATGTAACTTACGCTACTGTGGTACAGACTGAATGTAAAGCAAATGCACTTCGCGTAGTGGGAGGACTCATAAATCGCTCCGTAAGTACATGTGTACAAGGTTTTGACATGCGACGTATTCAACTTTTCTTCTCTATCGTCAGCAGATTTTAACTTTGGTGGTAAACAAGTATTTATTTCATTAGAATGAGAGCCTTTGTCATTGAAGAGAGAATTGCCCAAAGGATCTTTAAAGTAATCTTCAAGTAATATCTGCAAGACACAAACTCTCAAGCTTATGGTTTTCGAGCCTTTTATTTTATTTTTTTCGTTTTTTTCATCTTTCTATTGCTGTAATTATAAACCATGATTATTTTAGCGTTGGTCAGTAGAATACAAACAGGCGCTATCTTTCGTTATAAGCGTAGAAAAAAAAGTGATGAGAGTCAAAATCCGATGTCCTATGAAATTATGTTAAGTTAAAGTAATAATAGTAACTCAGTATTTTGAAACGTTGAACCAATTTCCAGACACAGTAAGCAAAATTCAATGGTTTAGCCTGCGTAACCGTGTGTTAAATGTGTCTGAATCGACAAGAATTCATTTGAAATTATTGGATCGCTTACATCTCACGCTTATTTTGAATCCAAGTTAAAGATCTTTACGCAATGGCTTCAAAGTGTCCCTATACAGCTTATTTAACTAAACGCACGGGCATTTCATTCATTCCTGACGAAATTTGTTAAAATAATTTTATACAGGTAATCACGTGTTTCCAGTGCAATTTGGGATAAAACAGAAAGAGAAACTTTTCAACGACCAACAAAATTGCATGAAGCCGTAGGGCGAGTGCAACTTATGTTTGTATTATTAAGTTTAAAAGTTGCATATAGCTTTTAAAAGTTGACCTGTTTTACAACGGTTAATGTTTGCCCATCACATTTACACGCTAAAAGAAAGGTATTCAGAACTGCAATGTGTTAAAAACAAGTATTTAGAGCAGCATAGGTAAACATAAGTTGTAAATAACTTTTTACACCGTTTAAGTACATCACCAAAAATATTTTACAGGAATGTTAGATTTGAAATCAAAATCACAGTTTCTCGCTGTGAAGTTTTCCTTTTTCATAATGCAAACATATTCAAAGAATCCTATGAAAAATAATAAGCGTAGAAAAGAAACCCACCCCCATCATAACCCCCAAAGGCTACTGCCTGATATTTCAATATTCTAGCTGAGATTAGTCTTCCAATCATTTGATGTTCAAGTGTCTCTTGTTTACAAGAAAAGACCTGAACACAAAGCAAATGAGGCAAAGCAATGCGAGTTTATTAACAACGAATCAAAATATAGAAAAATCGTCGGTGGACTTTTTAAAGCAAAGTGATATGAGCTAAGTCAACTGGGGCTCAGATTCTTGAGTGGTGTAAATAGAAGGACATCGGGTATGTTATCTCATTATCTCACAATACTTTGTAAATACATTTACCTTACACGGACTATTCTCAGCTGAGTTTCATAACACGAACACGACAGTAAACGTTGAGGGCAGTGTAGTCCACGGGTCGGAGTAGGTTCTCGATACTTCTCATCTGATGACCGATTGTGTGAAAGACTCTTCAAATTCACGTGATAGCAATCGCGAAAGAGTAGCTTTCTCCATTTTTTACTGGAGTTGGTGTCAATAACCAGGGGAAAATAATAACCACAACAAGGAAATGTTGCAGTGAAGTAAAAACAGAGCCATAAATAAAAACTGGGTTTAACTTTACATCGCAACGATTCAGTAACTAATGGAGAAAGTTATAGAAAAAGATTTTAACGTAAGGAATAGAAAAAGGAAAATAAGCTAATTTTTAACTTAATATTAAACATTTTTTCTTGATTAATTGCAAGTAGTTTTCACAAGCATTGTTTGAATAATTATGAAGTTAATAGTAATAAAAAAAAACTTGCAAAAAGGCATCTCTTGTACTTCATGCCCTTGTTAGTGCTACGAGAATGTACATAAATTTGATACCCGCAAGAGACAAGTGGGGGGGGGGGGAGGGTTCTTCATAAAAGAACAATGGGAGAAATCATTGTTATCCTTAGGACCTGAGAATAGTAGTGGATACCTCTTGCATTGTTGTACATAAATTTCTCTGGAAAAAAATCTTATTCACATGCTGCTGGTAAATAAAGTTACCGATCAAATGTGTAAACAAACTGGGCGGTTAACTTCGCATGGTTAATATATTTTTTTCCATGAATGAATCCGTCGGAACTGTTGCAGAATAAAGCCTGGTGATAAAACCACGTGCTGTTATATTGCCCATCGTCTCCATTTGCCGGATTGCATTCTTTATCCTGTCAATGTCATCTGTCCGGCAGAAGAAAGTGAATAACGTTTTCGTACATCACAAATGTGAGTGCACATGCTGGTGTTACTCTAAAAAGAAGCAAAAACAACAACAATAAAACATACGACAAACAGTAAAGTCAACAATGAACGTTTTTACAAAGATTACGGTTTCAGGGTTTCTTCTACAGCGCGTCTTTGATGGATTCCCGAAATTTGAAAAGAAAAAAACAGAAAACCGCTAAACTTACACTAACGCACAAATACTTGTGATAACGATAAGTATCTTACTTATTTCACAGTATTCGAACATAATTATGACGAAAACAATGACATGACACCTACTCTGAATTTTATAGCCTCTTAATGTATCTCAGTATCGCCTGTCTCTTCTTCCCAGTTTCTCACAGACCAGAGGGTGCAAATAAGTTCAAACACCTTATGGGGGTACCCCTCCCCTTAAGACCCATTCCTTTACAAAGCGCCACCTAAAATTAAAGATGGGAGCCCACTAAGCCCTCTTGGCCAATTCTAGATTATACCTTGCGGTTTAACACGTAAAACTAATTAGCAAGTGTACTTGTATCATTAAATTTATCTTTAACATTCTGCCTTACCTGAGGACACTGGGAATTAATCCTTTGTAAAATCCTCTTACTCCTTCATGCCTTTTCCCAAGGAATCGACACAATGACCTAGCTGGGGGCTCGAGGCTCGAGCACAGACCACATCAACCTGGAGTCGAGTAAACCAGCCGATGAGATTACCGGCCTGAAAAATAAAAACAGCCTTAAACTACAAGTTTATTTCAAGATGATACCACGTAAAAGTAAAACGAAATCTATGTCAAAAGGTTAATAAATTGCTAATGAATCTCCCATTCTAACCTCAAGTCTTGCTCTAACCACTTGATAAGGATATGTCGCTGTTGCGGCGAAAAATTTCGACAGTGAAGCCATTACAAGGTACTCTGTTGAACTCTATGAAGAAAATAAAAGTTAGCAAAACATAAATTAGGGAGCAAACACTTTATATTAAAAAAAAAAACTATTATACTTTCAGCTCTTCAGAGTGATTCCCAAGATAACCCACGGTTACAGAATAATAAACTTCATCCTATTAGTACCTTCCTACCAGCCACGTGTACAATAAAGGTAATAAAGGTTGTCTTTTGGGCGTCAGTTGTGGCTTCAAAATGCTAAGGCTCCTCATGGAGGATGACTACTCAAGATGAGAAGCCAAAAACTTCCCCCACCCTTCCCTCTCTCATGTTTTCCTTTTACATTCGCCACTGGCCATTACACGTGTTCGTGTTGACCCTTTACACCCTAACATCAATATCCATCTTCTCCATACTGTTCTCTGTACATTTCCAAAGATACTAACAAGGAGAATTTCTTAAACAGTCAAGAACTTTTTCGGTGGCTGAATATTTCCTCTATTCTCATGACCTCCATGTGTGATTCAGAGGTGATATTGTAAGGAGAAGTTAGATGTCAGTCAATCTTGGGGGGGGGGGGAGGGCAGAGGGTTGATTCTTATCAATTCTTCTGGGTGGAGAGGGGAGTTGAGAGAAAAGTTTCCTTCCAGTAAATGACAACACTTCAATCATTCACACTAAGCTATTTATAATGATCAGAGTAAAAGCACTTCACATGTTTTGTATTTCAAGGATTAAGATCAAGAGTTTCTTGTTTGCAAACTCGGTTGAATTTGTGAGCTTTAACACGTATACAATCAACTATACAGACACGTGCAGACAGTATTCACCAGCTTCTTGTTGATTGGTGTTCCAAAATATTGACTGTAGCCTTTCTTCAGCTCCTCATAGTCCATGAATTGCAGTGCTACGTGTGATACGCCAAAAATACCTGGAACGCAACCCTGGTCAAGTAAAATATAATGATATGAGCAAACTTCGTGTTCCATCCAAACACATAAACTCAGGTAAACTCTAAGCTAGGCAAAGATAGCGAGGTCTTAACTCTAAGACTGATGTTTGTGCTTCTCTTTTGTTTTTGCTCTTTCCTTCCCTTATTCTCTTTTTGATTGTTTTTTTTCCACCTTTTTTTAAGGAGGTTTGAAAACCACAGTTGGCTTAGTGCATATGCAGCAATCAAAAAACATACTAACTACAATTTTAAAATGTTTTACTTTAAGTCTCAAAAGTGAATATCAAAGACATAATTGTGATTGCATCATGCAGACCTACATCTGTAAGATACCTACCTAAAGTTTTCTGCAATCAGAGTACCAAACAATAAGTCACTTTAAAAAATAGGCCCAATGTATTGGTGTACAGTTTTCAAATTGTGCTCCATAAGAACACTTTTACACTTCCACTATTGAATCACCCATATACATTTAAGAACTAAAGACTATATATATATTTAATAATTCCTCTATTATACTACATTTTATTCCATTATTTTTTTTTGTACTTAAGCTCAAGTTATTAAGGTACACATGGAGCGGTACACACCACTTGTGACTTCTTGGGTTTGGTTGACTTTATTAGAGACCAATACCCTGCATACTTCACCAGAAGACCAGCAGACACAGTCAAAATAATCTCAATTTTTAACTTGATCAATCAATCAAAAAGCTGTCAACAGATACATATCAAGGTTACCTTGTATAAACCTCTCAACCCCTCATGTCTCCACAACTTTAACGGAGCATCTGCAAGGATCAAGGAGTACAAAATAAGGCATGCATCTGGATTTCATGTAAGTGAGGAATTGGTGAGCACAATTACATGCCCCACCACCTTGATTTCAGTTCACAGTGAAATTATGATTAAGAAAAGTATCAAACAATTTATTATTCACTGCTGAATCAACGTTAGGCTTATAAAAAACTAAAGAAATGATCACAAACTTGAAAGAGCTCTTGATTTTTAACTACATTGTCCTTGTAAGTTGCATGTCTGAAATGTTTCTAGAACAGTACGGGGGAAATACATACTGATGGAAGGGTGTAAATGGTTCACTTTTCTTTTCTCTCTCTTAGGTAAAAAAGGTGTCATTCATCTTTGCAAACAAATATCTTACCAAAAATTCATTCGTACTGAGGTGTTTGTGTTTTTTCAGCAAGGGAATCAGAATACTAGAGACATAAGTGAGTTTTGACCACCCATATTAGGTTTGTTAGGTAACCTGGCACAAACCACCATCATCGTGGCAAGAGTTGGAAAATCGTTTTCTTTCGTTTTTTGTCCATAAATAGCTTTAGGTAAATAAGATACCTGATGTGGATTGTTCCCGCCAAAAGCTTTTTATTTTTTAGAAAAATTAGAATATCGGTTTTTGTGGTCGGGGTCACAAAATTGGCAAATCATTTACGTGAAATTTGCATACATCAACTTGCCTCTCGTTCGCAAACAAAGTCGCACGGAGAAATTTGGACACTTTATTTCAACAGAATCACTGTTCTTCTTTTACTAAAAGATTCTTTTAGAGCAAAAGCGAAACTCACCGAGCAGAAATTATTAAAAAATGAGGAATAGGTTTTATGGATAACAAAAACTCCGTTTTGTTATTGATTTTCGACGGCAATATTGCACATGTGGTATAACTCCAAATTGACTTCATTCTAATTAAATCCCACATTTAGACATACATCTAAAACATAACTGGGAATTAGCTTGGGTTATTGAATGAAATCTCTATAAGGCGGTATCGAAGTTAAGGAATTTTCACGGTGGGTCGGCGGTAATTGTGTAAACACTTCCAATTTCGAAATCCATGAAATTGGATCCCCAAATACTCATTTTTAACTCGTGAATTGCGCGCATGCGCAAGAGCGAATTATAGATACGATGCGGGGAATGGCATTCGCTCGCTTGCTCGCTCCAAAATATTGACTGTAGCCTTTCTTCAGCTCCTCATAGGCCATGAATTGCATCCAAACACATAGACACAGGTTAATCACTCACAACTCTTTTAATGAAAAATTTTTTTCTGTCTGTATGGCAATACATCAAAATTAAAAAAAAAAAGAATTTATACCACTCTTATCACTCTTGGAAAATAAAGAATTCAGTGAAATACTTAAAATGTTTAGAAAAAGGTTTTATATTTGCATTTTTTCAGAAGGGAACCTATGTGGCTGCTAATTTGATTGTTATGTGCGCAATTACCATTTGCTATATCATCATTTTTTGATCGCAGCCGCGTACCAAAAAAGTGCCATACCTATGTCATTGTATCTTTCTATATGGGTGTTAAATGCAATTATTTGAGCTATGCCAAGCTGGTGAGGCCTTGAGTTTGGCTGAATTAGGTTTGCATGGTTGCTGCCTCTAAGAGTCATGTTTATATCTCTGCTTTGTTTTTGCTCTTTCTTTCCCTTCTTCTCTTTTTGATTGTTTCCCCCTTTTATTAGGGTCGTTTAAAAACCTCTGTTGGCTTAGTGCACATGCAGTGACCAAAATGTACCAACTATAATATCAAAATGTTTCACATTAAGTCTTGAAAGTGAATATCGAAGGCATAATTGTGATTGCATCATGCAGACCTACCCTTGTAAGATACCTAGAGATTTCTGTAATCAGATTGCCAAGCAATGGGTCACTTAAAAACAAATTAGCCCAATGTGTTGTTGTTCAGTTTTCAAATTGTACTCTCTAAGAACACTTTTCTACTTCCACTGCTGGATCTCCCATGAACCTTTAAAAATTAAAGACTGCAGCTCCACAAACGTTAAGGAATAAAAAAAAACTGACGCTGCTCTTAGGTAACCTAGCCCGCACCGTTTTATTTTCTCGCTGGTTAGTGGTGCTGTTTCTTTTTTTTTTTTTTTTGGTCTTTTTTTTTTTTTTTAGTCATTTGTGGCGGTGAAATATCGCTTTCCAAAATCTCACAGTTTCAAAAAATGACTAAATTTTATCGATCGATACTTCCATATTTCCATATGGACATTTTTTAATACAGTACTCCTAAGGATTATCTCTAAAATATCACCTGTGATTGCCATCCATAGAAGGCTTGTGTATTTGTTTGAACACGATGATGGTCGAATTCCACTTTGGTTCCCTCGACGGTTTTAAGGTTTTGCGGTGCCTTGAAAGAAATCAAAAGGAAAATAAATGGGCTAAATGTCGTGCGGGAACTTGCTTTATTCTGTAGGAGTGATGTTTAAGACTGACCTATACATTTAAAAAAAGCTATCGATAGCGCTCATGTAAGTTTCGGCAAGAACGGAATCATGAGGTTCACTTTGGATAAATGATTCAAGAAAACTTTTCTCTCACTTTTTGATAACTGAGTCAAAAAAGTCAAAAAATTGATTTTGGGAATAAATATTAAGAGAATAAAGTTCAAATTGCTTGACCGATCGTACTTATTTTCTGCTTTGAGAAGTGGAATCTTAAGGACCTAATTATCTTCAAGCCGCACTGGTGTTCTCAGTCGGTTGTGATTTGCGTCCACGGGGCGTCTTTCCGTGAACAATGAAACATTTTGCTTTTATTACATAGGAGAAATTTCCGTGTTTTCTCCCTAATTATTGCTGTTTTGAAGCCAACATTTTCATGTGTCTGGAAAAAAGCACGATATTTTCCTGAAGAAAGGAAGCCAAGGTGTACGCGAGTATGAAATGAAAATGCCCAGCTTCAGAAACTCTCCGGGTTTACATTGTTATATTTCTACATAACAAAGAAATGATCATGTTCAACGGATAAAAGACGGTTTTTTGACTTAGGAGAGTAGGTTATTTTTAATACTGAGGAATAAACAGGAAGAAAAACTTGTTAACAATGGCATTTCTTTGATTGACTGTCGAGTTTTATGTGGTGTTTGACGCAAGGTGTAGTTCTTACCTCTGGCAAATCATGCTATATTTGTTAAGAGCAGCTGTTTGTAACAGAGACATTCGACATGTTTTAGCTTAACAGCCCCTAAGAGATGATAATCGATTCTTTGTGAAGTTGCTAAGTACGGGGGCTATGGCAAATATTTGCCTGTTCATTGTTCGACCATTTCTTGCAAGAGTTACTGCTTTCGTTAAATATATAAAAAGAAGAAGGTGTTTTTTTCTCTTGTTTCGTTTTTGAGAATTATTGCGGCTTATAAACCCCAGATTGAACTAAAGAATCTTTTGCTTGTTATGACATTTAAAAATTTATTTAAAGCTTCCAATATAGGAGAGATAGTACCATGAATCTCGAGAATTACTCAGGAATGAGAAGTTGTCTTCCACATTTGGAGAGTCAAATATGTCCAACACCTTCTAACACTTTAGAATACAACTTCTCAAATTCAAAAACTACTCTTAAGGTGATCATCCAGCCAAGACACGCCAATTTCGCCACGTGTGGTTTGTATGTGGTTTGAAACCCCGGTGAAACAATGGAAGGGCGCGCTATCATAAACTGATAACAAGAACTCTTGGAATTGCCAATTTCAACAGTACCTTTAGTCATTTATTCATTGCTAGTGCTGCATTTAGGCGCCAACACCTCACAAACCTCAGCAGACTTAACCTCACTAATCTTTTCATACTTAAATAAAGCGTTTCACCGCTGACCAAACTGGTCCTTAATTAGCCTCTCTTCCACACCTGCGTTAAGTAGGCTGGAAGCACATGTTACTCTTAGAAAAACCACCATAACAGTGCATTTTTTCGTAACAACAAACTTTCCGACAACGTGTGAAAAATTCGTGAATATTTCCATTTCCTTTTATTCCTGAGGCGCGATTGAGACGCTATTTAAATAATTGTGCATCAGGTTTCATCAGGGTTTTCAAGCACTCGAAAACAATGCTTCCATCAGTTTTTTCGTGCTTGGAAACCCTGATGAAACCCTTACACTCGTTTTTGAAATAGTACTTCAAACGCATACAGCCGTGGTGGATTGTAGAATCTATAATAACGAAAGAGGAAAGGAAAATGAATGAAATTACAGTACTTATGTCTTTTTTTTTCTTATCAAAACCGTGATCGCTTTTGAATGAAAGTTTTCCAAAGTTGTCGCGATATGCAAAGCCGCTCTTGATGTTGGATGATGTCGCAAACAGGCATTTGTTATTACGTTCCAAAATGAAAACAAAAAACAAAAAAAACGGAATATAATTAAACACGTTTGGGGGTTCTTTCACTCATATTTAAGAAAGCAGGACGCCCATGAATTGTGAAGGGAAAACAGTGTTATTTTTCTGCCCTACGAGGTGCGTGCGTTTTATTTCATCATATGAAGGTTCCTCTAACGTTGTTTTTTTCTTAAAGCTGATGAAAATTCTAAGAAAACCACCTGTTTTATTTTACCCTAAGTTCCACTTTAGACACTCATGTAACTTCGAAAAGTTGCAACGTACATTTTTTAACAGATTCTAATTTTTAAAGACAAAATAACAGCGCATTTTTATTCTTTATGGCCACGCACTGAAAGAACATAAAATTATCATACGGCAACAATAGTAACGTTAATTGTGCGATGTTCTATTGTCGACAAAAAGGAAGACAGAGCAGTTTAAAACCATCACCTCTTTGTTAAATGCCGCGCACGCCACCAGAGTTTTCACTGGAAGACTAAAGTGGAACGACAACCCGCAAATATCACTGATTTTTTTAGTCCAGCGATTTAACTCGGCGTTATTCTTAATTCCTAAGAAGTATTTTCCCAAACGCCAATTCTTTCTTCTATTTTGTTTTACGTTACGATTAAAACTAGGTAGTTTTAAAACTATCACCTCTTTGTTAAAAGCCGCGCACGCCGCCAGTGTTCTCACTGCAAGACTAAATTAGAACATTAACCTTTAAAGATCATTTTAAATCCAACCACTTAAATTGAGCGTTTTTTAATTCCTAAGTGGTATTTTCCCCAATACAAAATTTTCTTCTCTTTCCTTTAAGTTACGAGAGTGAAAGCGTGATAGAATTAAGACTAGCGCTTAAGACTAGCGCTTCTTTGATAAGAGAAACAAAACTCTTGACCAAGTGAAACCATCGATAAAAGCTTCATCGTTTTGCAGCGTTGTGCTGCGCGCTATTATCAACTGATGCAAAGTACAGTATAAAGAATTTAGCATTTCCAGGTATCTTGTTTGGGGTTAATAACAACAGTGAATTGTTTCTTTTTTTCCTCTCGTCCTCTTGCCAAGTATAGTTCGTGAATGTTGTTAACAACAAAGCTTCCTTATCGTGTTAATAAATTTATAATCAACTAGTTCGGTGATGAAAAAAATATACTGAGAGACCAAGCATAGTGAAGGGCATTTTCTCCCTTGGGTACCCCTGTGTGAACAGCACGCTTATGAGCAACTTTTCCAACCCCTCTCCCCAAGTGCCGCTAATTTGACACACCGACAATTTTGCGACGATTTGAAATTCATCTTCGTCGAGTCTCGGGACAATTTCCTCAACGCAACAAACAACAAAAGGCCTATGTTTGAACTTGTGAAGTCGAATTTAACCCACAACAATGGCCCATTTCTTGATACGCTTAACGACAAATAGGAGCCAGAAATTAATTATTAAGAGCATGATAAATATTGATTATTGTGACAGCAACTAAAGTTACAAGAAACGATGACGCATCGCTTTTAGAGGGTTGATCAACGACAAACAGGAACAAAAAATTAATTATTAAGAGCATGATATATAGATATTAACTATTGTGACAGCAACTACCGTTATAAGTGCCAAAGACAGCATCGTTTTCGGAGGGCTTTTTATTCCTCGCTTAAAACTCTGGAGGAAGCGTGCTACATGCTAAAAAAAAGGTAAGCCAGTTTTTTTTTGTTTTTTTTGTTTTTTTTTTGACGCTAGCACGTTAAAAATCTGAGAATGAGACACTATTAAAATCATTTGGATATAGTGTAATACTTATTCCTTTCTGAAAAGAGAAGAAAAACATTTTTTTGGCGAAAAACTGCGATGAGATGATCCTCTCTCCCGACGTCACCGAAACTTCAGATCCATTATCTTTTTATGCAGTCCTCGCAGCTATGTAATGGGACAAGATGTTGCAATTACTATGATATATCTAATTTCTCTAACTAAAAGAGAAAGGATCTTTCTAGTCGAAGGATTCACGACGTGGGCTTCCTACCACTTTTTTCAAGTAATTTGTTCAAAGAGGATATGTTAATTAAATATGAAAACTGTCTTTATCAAATGTCCAATTTTAAGTTTGCAATGCAGCACAGTAGACGTAAGTCGGGTGTTGCTGTTCGAAGCAGAAGACTTTTACATTTTGAAATCTTGGGCAGGGAATAAGAAACGTTTAACTTGACTATGACTTCCTGTGCGACGCAAGGTTTTAGAACACTTTGTTTTTTTGATGTTGCATAAGAGAGAATTCTTCGATGTGTTAGGTCTTAATTTAGATTAATCATTGCGCGAAAGCATCACATTCGACATTCATATCCTAGCAGTGTACATGAAGTTTGTCACCACGCACATAGCCTTACGGCCTAGCCTGCCACGAGTTGGTAGAACATCCGAGGTACTTATCACAAGGTGGTAGCTTAGACTCCTATTGCGAGCACTCTAAGTTCTTTTTCTCCGAGTATGCCTGTGTCATTTACTTAAATATCATCTTTTAAAAGACTTCGATGTTTCCATGAGCACTCCATTTCGTATACCGTATGTACACGGATGATTCGTAAACATCACCTTGGATCGTCATCCATAGAAGGTGTGTGTATTTAGTTTAGGAATGTTGATGGTTGAATTTGCAAAAGTCTTTTTTTTCTCCGAGATTTTGAAGTTTTTTTGTGCTATGAAGCCAATCAAATGACCAAAAAATTGTGCCAATTATGCGGGGATTCGCTTTAATACGTGTAGAGCGTGGGGATAAAGCTTCTCTAAAACCTGAGTCCTTTGCAATTGTAACGACTTTGTAATAGTGCAGTTTGATCGTCCGGGTGAGTGTAGTCCTACTGAAGGACTGTTTTTGCACGGTGATGACTGACGTTTCGACAACCCGAGCGGAAGTCATCATGAGAGTCAAGTGAAAAGTTGTTGTTAGTCGAATGGTCTAAGTCCGGTTTGTATAAGTGATTGGTCAGAATTACCGTGATGCTATTGGCTGTAGGACTTGGTCGTGATTGGTCGGTTTTAATCCTTTAGTAAAGTTAGGTCGTTCTGTTCGTAACAATTTACGCGATATTGTACATCATTTTAGTAAAGTTGTTAAACAATATCACAATAAACGGTAAGAAGAAAAAAATTTTAAAACCCAGAGACGTTTGCATATGCTGTATTCAAGAATTAATTCATCCGAAAGAAAATACATGTTTTTGGAAATTTTACAGAAAAAAAGGGACTTAAAAAAATTGGTCAAGTTTTCCTTTTATATTAAAAAGATAGCTCATTACGATCTTAGCCCAAAGACAGACAAGACCTGCTATTTAATTTGGTGCATCAGTATTGTTATTGGCACTCATCAAATTTTTGAGGTTATGCTAATTTTTTCACCATTTCGCAAACCAATGTTTTTAACGATTTTCTTACTCTTTTGTCACTAATTTTTTTAAGTTCTTGGACAGCAGAATTAGCTGAAAAAGCCTAGAAGGGTTCTTTTATTCCACAAATTCGTCAACTTCTTAGAAATTTCTTGACCTGCGACATATGTGCGTAATACCTGCGGAATAGGAAAACAATGTTATATCCCTTTTTGTGATATGAAGATACCTCGTACTTACGTGGAGAGTACACTAGAGATCTAAATACCCAAAGACCCCAACCGAGCATCACGCCAGGAGTTAGAAGTATAGTTATTGTATACTAAACAACCTACTGAAAGTGAGTATCACTTCTTTATCACTCTAATGGTTGCCTGGGGCGTGATTCTTTTCTCTTTGTACTCCTTTACATGGTCCCTTATACTTTTCGTTTAATTTTATTTAATAATTACAGCTGCTGACAATTTTAAAGAGCCAAAGTACTTGTTAAGCCAAAATTACAAGCCTGACTCATCCCGCTGCAGTAGAGCTACAACATTTACTGTAAAAACCCTACGCTTTTTGAGACTGAAATAAACGGTGTATTTTAAATCTCGAGCACTAGACAGGAACAAGGAGTTATTTATTAGTAACATTCTTTAGAATGACTGTTGTGACAGAACCCATAGCTGCAAACCGACAAATATTGACCAAGGAGTCTTTTAAAAAGTAATTTAAATTTCTCTCTATAAACTCTGTGGCAATCGTGTGCTATTATGATCCATACAAAAAATGATGATATTAATAATGAACTCACTGCATCAATATTCTAACCTGTGAAATGCTTTGTAAATAGACCAAAATATTTATTAGTTATGTAAGTCTCGGCCTCGGCCTCTGCATTTTGTAAACAAGCGGCAAAGTACTGGATGGTAACCGATTATGGGGTGTTTTATGTGGGGTTTGACGCAAAGTA
>NC_142670.1:31979981-32022481 GCF_964200805.1 Pocillopora damicornis | reverse complement strand
GTTACTTCTCCAGATTGTTATTGACTTCGAGGAAGAGAATCTCAAGACTCCTAAAAAACAAATCGGGCTCCCGCTTTTTGGTCGACTGATGTTGTTAATCACTCAACGTATGATTACAGACCGAATTAAGCACGCCAAAATGACACGTTCAAGTTGATCTATATCGTAATTAAAATATTATTATAGTTTAGATTTGTTGTTTTGCATTAGTGGCCGCAGGTATTTGTAGTAGCCTGGTTGCACCTGAAATGAAAACAAAGTCCTTCAATAAACAAAAACATCATAAAACAGGTTTAGTTGGCACGGTAACGAATGGTTTTATGACACACAGGCAACCCTATAGTGGTGTTCATAGGATTTGGAAAACCCAAGCCCAGATACAATACAAAAACCTTGGTAATTCTTGCTTTGAGTCGGTTTTGTCGTAATGCCCTAAATTTTTTATACCTCTTACTGATATTTCCGCATGATAGAGCGCTCTATGAATGAATGTTTTAAAAAAAAACCAAAGTGATCACGATAACCAATCAGAGGATAAGAAAATTTCACAATTAACCAAAAAGAAAGCAAATTTATTATTTTTTTTAAGGCAAATTTATTGAAGCGCGGGAAAACACGAGTGAGCAGGACGCGGTTGCATTTAGTGTTGAATCTGATTGGCTGAGAGGATTACACGAGTTTTCGGCACCACTCACAAAGCAAAGTAAAGCAAATGCATAGCGAACCCAGATTAGTATCGAAACTCGATTGCACATTTCTTTATCCATCTAAAATTAATAAACTGTACCTGTTCATCATTTAACTCCGATCTTTGTGCCCATCTGAAAAGGTCCTCATATACGTTGCCATCGAAACGTCCCAATGGAGAGTTAAGTACGTAATCTGAATGATCAAAGGCGTCAACCAGAGCCACTGCTTCAGGTCTTTACGTTGAGAAATACAGGAACAAGAAAATCGGGTTAACTCAAACAAGTTGCTGTTTTTCAAACCCGTTCACGATATCATAAGACAACAGCGCTTATGTTCTTAGGCATAAAGATATTTTAACCCCGACTCACAGTTATTTTAGCCCGCGCCGCTAGGAGAGGGTTGAACTGACTCTTAGAACAGCCCAAAACAAAATAATGCCTATGAACATAAACTATATTACCATTATTACTTTGGGGGCATTAAGAAAAAAACCTGAAACCAAAAAAAAAAAAATTACAATACAGTCTGAACAGCCAAGCAAGCAGGCGCACGGGCTAAAATAGATTTGGATTCGGTTTCACAACGATGACTGAGATAATTATCAAGGCCTTAGTTCTCCTAGGACCATTCCGTCCTGGCCTCGACCTTGTGTACTCGACCCAATTTTCTTAACTCGCGTTCAAGTATGTCGAATATAAGGCCCAGGCCCTACTTTCGAAAATGCAGGCCTTACGCCATATCTAAACTTCTAAATTTCGCGAATAGAACCGCTAAAGGACAAGTTTATTATATTCCGTTTCTTAAAGGTCCTAATATTTAAATTTCATTACTATCAAAAACTCGATCTTCACATCAAACAACTCACAAAGTTGAAAAAAATTTTAAAAAACCGGCTTTCCAGAACTGCTAAATATCAGAACCTTGAATATCAGAACTTTCGAGCCCTTCGTCAGAGCGAAAGACGAAACGGCTAACGCTCGTAACGTCAGCTTTCAAACTCTTTACGGTGGCCAATTTACGTTATCAACTCCCCAGTTGTTAACACTAAATTACCCTTTTAAGAATAAGGGATCTTTTTTCTTAGTCAACTCACCTGAGCTTGTCCATCAAATCATAAACTTGTTGTCGTATAGTTTGAGTTTGAGCGCAGTTAAGAACTCCAGCCTAACAGGAAATGGAGAAAAAAAAGAAGGCAACAGATACTTCATACAACTGATATTAAAAATGGCTTCCTATCTTTCATTTTCATTTTTCATGCAGGTTTCTCTTCTACACTTAAAGCTAAATACATCATAACTTTTGTTGTTCGCTTGTTTGTTCTTGTTTGTTTATCACTCGGCATGAAGGTCAAAGTTGTTAGGCGTTTCATCTGAGCTAAAATCATTTCTATTACCAGATTCATAACATTATCGCTCTTGCTTACGAAGTTTTTAATCTAAAAAATCGTTTGTTACCTCCAGAAAACTTCCTGAGTCTTCAACGATACCCCAAAGAACAAACAAATCTGCCACACATTTCAGCACCCTGCGTAAACTTGAACTAACACCAGACAGGTTCTCCATCGAATCCAATAAATACGAAACCATAACACAATGACTATAACCCTGAAACAAAGAGAAAAAATAAACTAATAATTTATATCTAAGTGAGATATCTTTATTGGAGGCAATATTACTTGCAGACGTCCGCGCGAATCAAAGGCTGCACACACTCCATTAAAAGGCTGAAGCAAAAGATCGCGTAATCATCACGGCAAATCCGAAAAAGAAAATATTGAGGAGAGCCAATGAGAGCTCAAAGTGTTGACACGGGAGCGGGAATATGCGCGGGAAAACGCAACGCCCAACCCAACAACAAAGATGACAACGTAATCAATTGCAACAGCCAATCAAAAAGGGGAAAACACCGAGAAGAGCCAGTGAGAAAAAGGAAAACGGGTTGCTGGTAAGCGGTTAGCCTGCATAGCAGGCGTAATTTTGGCCAACGAGTGCGCAGTATTTTCTTAGTGAAAATTATGGTCACCATATTTGAGCTTAATGGCAGCAGAAGACTGGAGAGAGATGGAAATTTGTACCAAGCGGGCGAGCGACGTAACTCCAAATCAGACATGGCCGGTTGAATGAACAATCGCGAGCTTCTTCACGTTAACTCGCCCTAAGAAGACGCCTGCACTGCAGGCTAGCGCGCAGTTTTAAGAGTAAAATTAGTTAAATTCCAGATTACTTTTGAAAATCAATCAACTGAACATTTCTCTGCAACACAGCTTGTGTTATGGTCACCTCGCTCTCTGGCTCACCTTAGCACAGCGTAGTAAGTCTACAGACAGCTCGTTCCAAGCATCAGAGGAGTCCGTTCCAGAGGAAATTTTTCTTTGAAGCTTTTCTGCAACAGCCCTCACCTCGCTGAATGAACGCAAGGGAACGTTAAATTAATTAGTGACAGCCTATTTCTTTTTCTACATGTATATGCTTACAACTGATGCAAGCTACAAGGCCACTGAACGGACGGACACCTGACACTGCCTCAAGCTTGAAAAAGCGAGACGCTTGACGTATCTAGCGGGATCGCCACATAACGGCACGCAAGAGTAGGATAGCCTACTTACGGGCTTCCCAAATCATTTTTTTGGGGTGGCGGTGGGAACGGTTAAATTCTCTCACCTGCCAGTCCTGTCCTGGTAAATTCTTCTTTGTACACCTGGCTCCAAAAATCCTTCTCCATTGATTACCGGACACTGTTCATTTCTTCGTGACAAATACCTCAGTGAAACAGGTAGAGCTTTTCCCTCTTGAGCTTGAGAGGCGATTTTTACCAGAAACCTGTAACGAAATATAATCCCTACAAATGTAATCAGTTGTGCAGCGCGAGAAGAATTTCAACTAATGCCAGAAGCTGAATACACGAATGATCAGGGAGAACACGATCCCAAGCGCAGAAATGAACGTGAAATTACATGAATTTTTCCTTTCAAAGGAAAAAAAAAAAAACGCCAAAAGTCAAAGTAAGAAGTGACTTCACAAACCCATCACCACTGGGCGAGGGATGTTTCTACCAGGTGACTAGGCAATCGAAACATTGCGATCGTTTTTGATAGTAGGGCCGTCTAACTTAAAATCTTTTTAACCTTCTACAAAAGTACATCTAAAACCTCAATTACATTTAGGTTAAAAGTCGTGGGCGACGCAACTTTAAGTTGGGGGTGACGCACAAAAACTTAAGGGCGACGCAACCATACTTCGGGGCGACGGAACTTCACTTGGGGAATCCGTGCAGGGGGGGGGCACGTCACCTACACCATTTAGGCAGTACAATAATGTATACAAGCTTACCTTGCTACTTGCAGGAAAAGAACATCATTATCTCCTTCGTAAGTACAGGCAGCATTCAACAATGTATACAATTCAGGAAGACCGCTGTACAGTAAGTAGCCATGTCCACCACACGCCAGTCGGCACGTCTCTGCATGATGCATGGCCGTTGAAGTCGAAAACGCCTTGAGACCACTGGTGATAGCATGGCTCTACAAATAAGAAATAGAAAAAAAAGAATAAACTTGAGGAAAACTTAGGCAAAGTTTGTTGCAAAAAAAAAAAAAAAGAAAGAAAAATCTAAGTGCCGATAATATCTCTCACTTAGGATAAAATTCGTATTACAATGGCTGCCACACGACATCCTCTATTTAAAAGGGCTGGCGATAGTATATTACATTGAATTTTGACTGGTTAACAACCCATAGTATCTCAACTCCTATACCATAGACCATTTTCAGACTGGGAACACGAAAAGGTTTTACTTTACCTCT
This sequence comes from Pocillopora damicornis, assembly GCF_964200805.1. Classification (NCBI taxonomy): domain Eukaryota; kingdom Metazoa; phylum Cnidaria; class Anthozoa; order Scleractinia; family Pocilloporidae; genus Pocillopora; species Pocillopora damicornis. The sequence continues at coordinate 32,017,989 of NC_142670.1, read as the reverse complement.
GGTAATATGGACAAGTCACCAGCTGCAATTTTCTTTTGACGTTCCTGAAACGATCTCCACACATGATCAAACGCAAACTTTGAGGCATAGGCCATAGCCAGCCCGGGTAACAGTTTGTACTGTTGTGTTTTGTAATCGATAATCTGGGTCTCGGGTTCCCTGTTGTAAGATCAAAGACAACTTGTGGGTAAATCACTAAATATACGTTTCCGAGTGTTTCACCAACGGTTAATTCAACCAAACCTTCTCGTAACGCGTATAATGACAAACGAAAGACAAACAAACAAAAACCTGACGCACACAAACCAACAAACAATTTAAAACATCATGTTAAAACAAATCAAACAAACAAACAAACGAAAAACAAACTGAGTCCTCATTAACGGCCAAGTAAGCGCATCTAAGAGTCAATTTGTCCCCTTTGAGTTGAGGGAATAAAAAAAATTATTCGAAGGGATAAAAGATAAACTAAAAGCGTGCACGAAGCCCGTTACTCGAGGATGCGAATAACGACCATGAAAGGAACGACTCGAGGAACGGTTTGAGTCGATATCGTTTGAATTTAAGCGATTTCAAACGCTCGAGGCTTTCTTTCTACTAAAAATCAAGTTTTTTCCAAGTGTTACCTTAAAAACACTTGCTTCCTGCTGCAGCAAATGTACCGTGAACTGATGACATGATGCGCGTGAATAGTGCCAATACAGACATAAATGGGGTGAGTCTACTCCATTATATCTCCTAAACAAGCACAGTGACCTATCCTTTTTATTATATTTTTCGAAACAGACATTGGTAGGGTATATTTAAGGAAAGTTAAAAAAAATTGTTCGATAACTTTTTTTCTGAGGAGTCACCTCAACGTTTAATCCAGGGGTAGTAATGAAACGAGAAAATATCATGCTAGTCACTCTTGGGTGTCGACAGGTTGATGACAGGAATGCATATGGTTTCTAAAACCAATAAACTTGTCCCATACCCTTGTTTCAGCTGACCCTGGCGACGCACAGCACTGTAACGAATGGCGATAGTGATCGCTTTTGATAACTGCCAGAAGGAGTCGCCAACAATGCCTGCCCGCGTCAAACTCATGGTACCGTACAACAGTTTGGAGTTAGCTGGTTTTGTGAAGGTTCCGTCAGGGGACAACTGTTGGTTATTGATAGTAAAATCAATATATTTACTGTGGAGCCTATTAAAATCAAATCTAAATAGGTGTAGGGGGAAAGACACAATAACTGAAAAAAACAAAGTGCCAGGCTGGGCGATTGATAGAAAGTTATGTACGCTTTTCTCGGAGTGAAGACAGAATGTTATCATAGCAAGGAATTTCAGGTCGTGTTTTATTGCGATAAACCATTTAAGGATTTTGAGTTTTTCCGTCATTAATTCATATGGTTTATTTCGTTTTTCGATTGGTATCAGACCAGTTTGGGAAGGTTGACAACGCACGAGTAGCGACTCGCGATACTTGTTATGTTATTCCACCGTTAAGCACGAGTAAAAAATACGTTAAACTGTGATGAGAGAAAGTTGGATTTTGAGCATTCTGAACATTACCTGTCTTTAATTAGAAAAACTTATCCAACCACAATGAGGTTTCCACCCCTTTCAGTGTCTAACCACTTATCATTGTACCATAAGAGCCAGCACTAACGCCAAGTCATATATACGAGCACAACAACCCATTTCATACTACCTTTGAAAGACCATTAGCATCTGGTCTAGTGGAATACGGACATGGTCAAACATTAGATATCCATTGTCACTCCCGTTGTACATCATAGAAAACTTGGCTCCAATGTCTCCTATTGTGATACCTGGATATTTTTGGAGAATAAAAGGCTGTTACCTGATGAATCACGTTGCGCCGAACAGATTGTAGTGGGGGGGGGGGGGGGGGGGGGAGTAATAGGCTTTATCAACTGAGGTGATTAAGTGAATTGACCATGGTAAACAGTTTCTAAAGCTGAAGTTCCGAGCATTAGCCCTTCGTCTGAGCGAATAGATAAAATTGTGAGTTGTGGGTGTTTTATCTGCGTAAAAATGGAGCTACGCTGTTTGTTGGAACATGTTAACATTACGAAGCAAATACAGCTCAAATACAAATGCAACTTGAAGGAAATGCACGTATTTGCTGCGCGGACGTACACACAAACGCAGGCACAGTCGTGTAAGCAAGAAATGAAAAAAGAACTATACCCATTCTCGTCTTCTTGCGTTTGCGCTTGCGTTTACATCTAATACGTGTGTCTCTATGCTACAACACTGTTGAAAAGGAAAAGTCCTCTTCAGGTTCGTTTCGTCATGAATTTGGGGGGCCTGTGGAGTGGACGTGAGTGTCTGCATTTTCCATTTTTTTTTTCTTTTGCTTTCCAACAGCAACAGAGAGAGATCCCTTACCTGGCAAAGGTTGATGAGTCTCTAGATCTCGTAACTGAACTAGAAACATCTGAATTCCACGATCAGTTCCATCAACAATCAGCCTTGCGGGCACGGTCGCAAAATTAGAAGTTTTTCCCACTAGAAAACATTTTAAATCAACATTTTAAAATGGAAGCACTGTAGCATAACATTAAGAAAGGACAGAGTTTAGGCGATAAATTTATTCGCACCCATAAATCTGCAAAAGTAAATTACTCTGCTTTTTTCACGCGGGTTATTCAACCATGACGAAAAAAAGCAAACAAAAAACTGACATTTAAATCAATACTTCAGAATGGAAGTAGTATAGCGTTAAGTACAGATTACTTAAGAGTTCAAGCAATACATTTCTCATCATCCTCATCATCTGGTACTTAAGTATCTTTTCTAACCAAATCTTTAAAATGCATCCATATATAATATAATTTCGAACATACGATTTCCAGGCCACCATTTACAGGCTGAATGAGTCGGCGAGTGAATAATAAACTCCTGTGTGGTCTTATCGTATGTTGCTGTTGTCTCCAGGCCACGCACAAAAGTTCCTGAAAATAAAATTTATAAACAAGATAATTCATCAAATTACTAGATTTCAAATACTTAACCATTTACACCCTAACATCAGTATGCATATTCTCCATACTGTTCTCTATACATTTCATAAGATGCTGACAAGGAGAATTTGTTCATAGACCTTCATACTCACCATGGCCAATTTCAGTCTGGGCATATGTTCCTATTATCTGAAAGGACTCTGCAAGAGGCAGCCATTTTGCTTTTTGTTCTTCACTTCCTTGTCCCTTAATTGATAGAAGAAAGAAAGTACATTAATATAAAAGCCATCTTGGCAGTAATGAACACTGCTTAAGCAGTAGTGGAAATAATGCCTGAAAAAATTCAGGCCTGTATAGGATTTGAACCCACATGACCTATGTGATACCAGTGTAGTGCTCTTCCAACTGAGGTACCAACATAACAAGCCAGCTGGGAGCTGGTCATTTTTTTGCTTCGTAATAAACCCGTGAAGTGATGAATAATGTTCAAATCCCATACAGGACTGAATTTTTTCAGGCCTTATTTTCATTTCTGCTTAAGTAGCATTCATTATTGCAAAGATTGCTTCCATATTCATTTCTTAATCTGCAGTTCACATAGTGATTTTCATACATTCACAGTAGAGAATGTACATGTAATCAGTCTGTTTGTAACAGTAATTTTCAGCAATTAACCAAAGAAGCTTGATGCAGGTTACATAGAGAATAAGGAAAAGCAGCCCCAGCCCCCTAGCTTTCAGTCCCTAGTTTACTCTCCTATACCTATTGTTACAAGTGTGGTCTACAAAAACATTTGAGATAAAATGTAAAGTCTGTTAGAAAGAAGGTTGCATCATTCTGTTGAACCATAATAAAAAATTTGCATTTCATAGTTGTCAGCCTTTTTCATTACCATCTACTTCTGACTAAATTTCTGAAATTGAGACGTTTAGGAGTGTTACAAAATTTTCTTTTTGGAGTAAGTTTGTGCTTTTTCAACAAATATGAACAATTTGAGGTACCTTTATAGTAGGAATGAACATCACTTTATGCAAGGCGTATGGCAGCTGGGTTTGCGTGCTCCTAGGGAAAGAGTTGATAGCCTGTAATTTTGTATACATCTCATCATGATTTATCAGATTTTAATTTTGCATTACAGTTGCACACTTTTTCAGCTCGTGGAATTCATATCTAACTAGAAACAAAGTACTTCTTCAAGACTCCTTTTAAACAGTCAGGTCAGAAAGTTCTAAATTGGTGACTACCCTATCAATAAGGAGTAGCTGAATTTTATCCCATCTGTTACTGAAGCATTGACTCGGCTAAAAACAAGAAGGTTGTAATTATAGTCAGCTGAGAGTTCTTTAATCTTAGCTTGCCCAAAAGATACTAACAGTTTCTGTTTACCCCTGCAATCATGCTCATTAAGTCTGCTGCTGACTGAGAAGTACCCCACACTTAGGCATAAACAATGACTGTACTCATCAGTTAGCGGCAGAAATCAAGTGATTGTGGCCCACAGTATTTATCAGTAACGTTCATGCCTTTTATTAACCAGTAATGATCATGTCAGACTTTCACCTTTGTTTAAAATGCACTATCTATACCTTCCTAAAATTCTTTGATCATTAGGATCATTTATCCAATGTTCTTTTACTAGCTCGGTGATTCTTAATCCTTTCTGTAAACCTCTCTCATAAGCACGTCTGCGGTCAAGGATGTAATAATCTTCTTTGCTAAGCACAGGATCCTTCTCTACCAATGACTCTTCAATTGAATAAAAAGAAAAATAAATTATATTTGATGAAAAAAACCTTTAATTAAAAGCTAAAACAGGTTTTATCATAAATACTGAACATGAAGGGTGGACAATTGGTTAGGGGGGGGTCACAATGTGTCAAACAGAGGGTTTTCATCAATTTTTGTCACCTGAATACTGAATATTGTATGAGTTGTTTGCTTACAAAATTGGGGGGGGGGGGGAGGTCCACAGGCACCCCAGGACTCCACTCCAACATGGGATCATGGGTTGCACCCTTATGTTGATGTCTTCTTGTATCAGGGTTCAAACATCCCAGAATCACCAGACAGGGGAGGAAAGTCCCTCTGGCAGTTCCTACTACCATTTTGGTGCGACAAGTCCATTATAAGTGTTAAATGCATCCATAAAAAAGTACATTCAACTGAAAACATATATATCAACAATACAATAAAACCATGAGCCTTAGGGATAATTCTACTAAAACAATACGTCTATTCACTCTAAATTCCTATGTGTGATGGTCACCTTGAGCTTCACCCTCATCACAGTTGTAAAGCGATAGAAATCTAGAGCTCATAGTCTAAACGTCACATAGACAGTAGGTTATGTGTCACTCAAGTGTGTCAGGTTTAAGGTCCACTTTGTAAGGGTCTCGGTTCGCGTGACATTTCTCGAGCTAGAGTGTCGATTTCCATACGAACACTCCATTTCGCATCTGATCACGCTTGATGCAGATGCGTTTGCCACGTTCTCCCCAATTACCTGATTAAAGAAATTATCAGAAATTATTTATCCAAATGCCATCTAACACTAATGCCAATCTCATAGCTATAACCACCATTCGATATTCTCACCTAAGAATTTCTTACGCTCTGTTCTCTCTCGGCCTCCATAAAGCAAGTAAGTTAGTTCCCTTGTGTCAAAGGATGCCTTTCCTCGTTCACGGGCTAAATCGGGATTTATTTTACCAGACGGTGGCTTCATTTTGATACAGACCAAATAGATTCCACCAGAGGTCAATGGTTTTATGAGGTAAACATTACACAACTCGCACTAGGGTAACGTGACTTCGCTGCTGAGCTGACCATAATTTCTCGGTCTAGTCTCCCTCGGTCATCCCTAAAATGTGCAGGTTGTTGAGTAAACATTTTATTTCAAGAAGTTGAACATTCGAAAAAAAAGAAAAATTATATATATGATTATTTTCAAGAATCAAACAGTGTGGAGGCTCTGCCTGATTATTTTCTGTTGCCTGCTTGGCATATGGGTTTCTCTTTCACGTAGAAATAACAATTATACACGGGAAATAAACATTTTCTTTCTCTAGGGGATATTTTGTTGCTTATCATTTTTTTCCCTACACGAAACAAAATATTACCTCTGAAGAAACCCACCGAGGTTCTTGTGAAAGCGGACAGGGAAAACCAATTCTAGTGCCTTAATGTAAAAAGGTATTTTTCCATTAGACTCCATCAAAATACAAACAATGAAAACTGGAAAAAAAATGGCTTCATCATCTTTCTATATTCTTGATGTAGTCTCGTACCAAGACCTTTCACGGCCAAGCGCGTCGCTCGCGCATTGTTGTATACATGATAATCTCTACTTTCTTGCGTACTTCGCCTTTCTCAACCACAAGTGCAAGACCAAGGCCACCAAAACCAATCAAGTGGAGAAGAAACTCCTCAAGAAGGCTGTGTCCACAGCACTGTGGATTCATATGATATTATTTGCTTGTTACCTCCCTCCCTTTTTTTTTTGTTTTTGTTTTTTTGTCGTTGTTGGTTTTATCTCTTTCGGTGCATGGAACACGCCGTTCTTCATAACTGTGTGATGCTAAGCTCTTTAATTCTAGATAGAAAATTTTTTTCTATTTCTATTGCTGGATATGTTACAAACGAGACAGATGGAAAATTTAAAACTTGTTTATCGACTTAAAAAAAATATATATATATATATAAATATTATGAGGGGAAAAAAGGACGTAACTACATTTCCCGACAAGCCTGTTTCGTGAATCGCTTCACTCTTCAGGGGTTTAATGAAAGAATATTCATGTGACTATCGTTTATATACAAGGGAAATTTGCATAATACGCGGTAAACTTAAAAACTTTAGAGTTCAGCTGTTGCGTAGCAACGCTTTGTTTCTGTGCCGGCATGAAGATACGAGTTCGTTACGCTTATTTAGTGATGAGAGGTCGGGTCGGTAAATTATAAGGAATTTTTCTTTTAGGCAGAGGTTGCATCTTTTACTGGAGCTGTTGTAGGGAGAGTTAGATGATAAGACGCGCCATGAGATAGAATAGTCAATGTTGTCGTTCTTGAGTGTCCAGATGTGTTTGCTAAGTTCGGTAGAGTTTTTGTGTTTGGCGTGGCGGAATGATGCGGTGTGATTTCTGTGTCTTGTTTTGAAGTTGGTTTCTGTGAGTCCGATGTATGTTTCAGAGGTGTTGTTGTCTTTCCGTGTGACGGTGGCTTGATAAACGACTGATATATATATATATATATATATATATATATATATAACTAACTGCAGACAGTACTGTTTCGGCCTTCTGGGCCTCATCAGTGCAGTGCTGATGCTAGGACGGAGGTAAGGCAATAAAGTCACCCCAAGTGATCTCACACATGTGGGATCACTTAAGCCATGCCAGAGTGCTCAAACTAGAAACACTAGTGAGCATGCATAATGCTAGCAGCAATGACTCATCCTAGTAGAGTGCTCAATTTGGACATGAAAGCAAAGCTTTATATGCCAAAGAGCTATATATATATATATATATATATATATATATATATATATATATATATATATATATATATATATATCAAGATATTTTCTACGAGTGTAAGACATGATAAAAAAAGTTGCCAATCGCAATGGTTGCCAAACTTCTCTACAAGTGCACTAATGCCATCGACCTTTTGGCCTTAGCAGTATCGCATTGGTTGAGCATACAGTGACTAAGTTTGTAAGACTCAGGTTTAACTCTTCACGGGCAACTCAGATTCTTTCATTGTTCCACGTTCCATAATCGTGATTATTCTAGTTGTATAGATTCCGCTCCTGTTCTAACAGTGGTTGATTTTCAAATTTAATTTCAAGAGGCGAGTGGGCCACAGACCGTTTCATGTACATGTACTCTCCATTTCCCATGTTTCCTTGCGACTCTTTTTGGCGGAATTGCCGCCCACAAATCACGTGAAAACAAAGCAGACCAAAAGGTCTCTCTGGCAGCTCAGAGGAGCTATTAAAGATTGAATTTCACAAGGACTTGTGGTAAGTCCGAACAAGTTTGTGTAACTATTGCTACAATTTAGATTTGTTGTCACGCATCAACGGCCGCAGGTACTTGTAGTAGCCTGGCTGTACCTAGAATGGAAAAACAGCTGATTACTACATAAAAAAACGGTAAAATAACGCAACTATAACTAGCGGTCAAAAAAGATGGAAACGACGCAAAGTTTGATGTGCTTCGTAGAGGGTAAAAACCATTAATTGAGACAGGAAACTTTCCTAATATCTGTGTTGACCGAGAGAACCTGAACGTGACTTTGAATTTTGAACAAGGCAATAACGTCACACGATAAACAACCAATAAAGCACTAGCTGAGATCACGTGGCGCTTTTCCCATCAGCCAATCAAATGACAAGCATAACATAATGTCATCACTTTCTGGTCACAGACCAAGACACAGATGTACAAACGTTACAACTATAGACAAAAAAAATGACCCGTTGATCTTAATAGACACTCGTAGTAAACTGATGCGTTACAAACCACAACTCAATTTACCTCCTGATCATTCAATTCTGATCTTTGAGCCCATCTGAAAAGGTCTTCATAAACGTTGCCATCGAAGCGTCCCAGTGGTGAATTAAGTAAGTAATCTGAATGATCGAACGCGTCCACTAGAGCGACTGCTTCAGGTCTAAACGTTAAGAAAACAAAATAAGGACGTATTCAGTCGCAATGCAATCTTGAAAGAAAATTAATGAGACGAAGGGAAAAGAAAAAGTTTTACACTTCTTGATCTGAAAAAACTCCTTGAAGCGAAAACCGAAGTACTGAAAAAGGGTCAAAGAGTGAAAATAAAATTTCGAATAAGATCGCATAAATGTATGGTACATGTTCAAAGTAAATTATATAACGCATTATTTGTAAGACAAACCTGAGCTGTTCCATCAATGCATAAACTTGCTGTCGAATGGTTTGAATTTGGCTGCAGTTCAGAATTCCAGCCTGAAAGCAAAATGGGAGAAGATGTTTGGGTTTCTCTGAAAACGTGCACTTGGTATCGAAACCATGGATTTGAAACTTTCAGCAACATGTAGTTTTCAGTAACATGCAGTCGCAAAACACTAAAAGTTATCTAATGGCTGTTAGACTGACATAAGTGCGCATACACATGTAGTTTGTTTTCACGGTTTTCTAGCATTTCCTGATCTCTCTTTTGATTGGACGTGAAAAAATAAACATTCAGGACCCATTTTCAATGCTTACGATTTAAAACAACACTTTGGGGCAAGTAACAGTATAATGCTCCCCTGATTTTCTTCGATAAAAATCTCACTCTTCATCTTGTGAAGTGTGATTACTGCTATAGACTTACTTGTGTATTTCCCTCCTTACCTCTAGAAAACTACCTGAGTTTTCAGTAATACCCCAAAGAACAAATAGGTCTGATAGAGATTTCAGGACCGTGCGTGAATTTGGGCTGACTCCAGAGAGGTTCTCCATCGAATCCAACACATAGGAAACCATTACACTGTTACTGTAGCCCTGTAAAAAGAACGAAAGATAAATCACTTTAATCTACGGTGACTCAGAACAGTTTACCCCTACCACCTCGCACCAGCCTTCCTCCTCCCAGTAATTCTGGTACCCCTACATTTTCCGAGGTGGAAGGAACCATTTTGAAAGTGAAGTCTCTTGCTTATAAATACAACACAGTGACCCGGCTTGGGCTTGAACCCAGACCTCTCAATCTATCCCCGGTAGTTCGACGGACGGATAACGCTATCCACTGGATAAATCTCTATCCAGTGGATAACGCAGTACATTTGTGAACATTCATCCATTGGATAACGATTTTATCTGCTGGATAGCGTTATCAACCCCTTTAACAATTGAGCCCTAATATGGAGTGTACGCTGTATCCCCCACCAAGGGGGAGAGGGTGATGCGTGAAGAGACCAAACAAAGGCTGCGAAGGAGACTATTCAAGACAAAGATACCCTGAAACTTTTACCTTGGCACAGCGCACTAAGTCTACAGACAAGTCATTCCACGCATCGGCAGGATCCATTCCAGAAAGTATTCTACTTTGAAGTGCTCCTGCTACAGTCCTCATTTCACTTATATTCAAAGACAAGAGAAATTTCCCAATAAAAATGAGACATTAAAGTTATTCTTCACTCAGAGCAGTTTACTTTCAAGTTAAAGGCACACTTATATCTCCAGTGTAGATGCTAGCTCAAAGATTGTTGATAAAAAGCCAAGAAACTCCAATCCATTGAAAATGGAGAGCAACAAACTGCTGCTAAAATCTCAAGACTACTTCAGGTACCTGCTCCAAAGACAGTCTCTTAGACAAAACAAATTCAGTGAGTCCTTATCTGAAAAATGATTTGACTATTGTTAATTTTGCTTGGTTTTATTTCTTTGCCTCACATTCCCTATACATAGTTGCTAAAAGAGCGATGCCAACCCTTTGATCACTATATGAGTGATTAGCGTATAAATTCTCCTTACAATATCACCCCTGAATCAAACATTAAGGTCAGGAGAATAAAAGAAATGATCACCAACTAAAGAAGCTCTTGATTGTTAAACAAATTCTCCTTGTCAGCACCTCAGGAAATGCACAGAGAATGGTACGGAGAATATGCATACTGATGTTGGCGTGAAAAGAGTTAAGACTACTTGAGAACTCTTTCGTTTTTTCAAGTTCCTTGTTCTGGACCAAGCTCACCTTGCAGTCCTTTCCTGGTAAATTGTTCTTTGAAGTTCAGGTTCTAAGAATCCCTCTCCGTTTATAACTGGACAATGTTCACATTTTCGTGACATATATTTAAGTGATGGTGGAAGAGTCTTTCCTTCTTGAACTTGTGAGGCAATTTTTACCAGATACCTATTGACATGTTTATTAAAATGAAATCTTTAATTATTGCAGGCGATAGCTGAATGCAAGCTCACTTATAACATACTTAGGGAGACACACAGTTTTCAGCTCACCTAGCGACTTGCAAGTAAAGGACATCATTATCTCCCTCGTAAGTACAGGAAGCATTCAACACTGCATAAAAGTCAGGAAGACCACTGTACAGTAAGTAGCCATGTCCACCACAAGCCAGTCGGCACGTCTCTGCATGACGCATGGCTGTTGATGTCGTGAACGCTTTCAGACCACTAGTGATTGCATGAAGCTACAAACAAATTGAGCATTAGATGAAAAAAAAAAAAAAAAAGAAAAGAGTGGAACAGTGCGAATTCATTTAAGCTGTTGATGCCAGTTTTTAAATTTCTAAGAAATAGAGAATTCTGAATCCCCGCCTCCATCTTTCTGCACTCAAGCGAAAATTTTGTCAGGCTCTAAGCTTACTAAAAAATTTCAGCAACCTATCAAGTGCAAAACAGTCTAAAGTTATTTCTGTTTCCCACAAAAAGGGGCTAAAAATGATAAAAAATATACTTGCTGCAGTTGTCAAATACTAGGCAACACGTTAAATTACATTTTTAAGTCAAGAATTTTCATACCTCTGGTAACATAGAGAAGTCCCCTGCTGCAAAATTCCTTTGGGATTCTTCATACAATTTCCACACACGGTCAAACGTAAACTTTGTAGCGTAAGCCATAGCTAAACCTGGTAACAGTTTATATTGCTGTGTCTTGTAGTGGATAAGCTGGGCCTCAGGCTCGCTAATTAACAGAAAAACTAAATGTTCACATGAGGATCTAACTTCAAAGTGACTATCTTCATAATAGGAAATCTATTCTCGTTTGGACTCCCACTCTCAGTCCACTCTTAGCCATATTTTATGTTAACACCTCATTAAAGAAGAAAGTTGGTTTATCAACTGAGTTGATAAATAAATGTAAATTGGCCACCACTGGGAGTTGCAAAAGCTGACATTTCGAGCGTTAGCCCTTCGTCAAAGCGAAGGGCTAACATGGCATAAGAGACACCTCGCTGGAAAGCAAACGTGCGCACTGTGACATCCAAAGCAGAGGAACTTGCTTTAACCTTGCCGTTGTTGTTGTTTGAGAAGTCTCACTGCGCATTTTTCTCGACCAGGGTGTCTGTTTTATCATATAAATGCTTACCGAGCACAGCCTATTTCTTACAACTTACTCTGACTTGGGTCGACCTTGCCGTCTCACTGCACTGTAACGCAAGGCAATGGTGATTGCTTGGGACAGTAACCAAAAACAATCAACAACAATTACTGTCCGCACATAACTCATAGAGCCATACAAAAGCTTGGAGTTTCCTGACTTTGTGAACGTGCCATCAGGCGAAAGCTGTGCATGGAAAAGAGTGAAAAACGGAGTTTCTTCTTAAAAAACCAAAACCCAAGTTATCACAGCGATCGATCAGAACAGAAATTGACATCTTCGCTAGCCAATGAGGACTCAAAGGTAAATCAAGCAAACTACTTGAAGCGCGGGAAAACGCAAGTGACGAAGTCGCGATTGGTTTTTTAGTTTTGCATCTGATTGGTTGAGAGAGTGGCGCGAGTTTTCTAGACCAATCACAAGCAAAGTAAAGTAAAACCAAAGTTAGTGTAAACTAAGCCGTAGAAGGTGTACGCAGTGGGAAGGGGGGGATCTCCGATATGTGGATGTGATCAGCATCCCCAATAAAATGTCAGTGACCAAAACTTGTACCATCTGAGTGCTTATTACCAGCAAGTCCCAGGCAAAGTAAAGAAAAACCTATGCAATTCCCAAGGCATGTAACTAATTTTAACACAATTTAAAATTGCTCAATACCTTTGCTAGCCCCATAAGCATCTGGTTAAGAGGAATCCGGACATGATCAAACATCAGAAATCCATTGTCTGTTACATTTGTAAAAGGAGAGAATTTGGCTCCAATGTCTCCTACTGTTATACCTAAGAAATAAGAAAAGGAGGTAACAAGGACACTGTTGTCCTCCTCGTTGTGGGAAGTCTTTGAGGGACAAGAAATAACTCCACAGGCACTATAATAATTGCTGTACGGTGATAGGCAAATAAGTGGTTCTGTATTCAACAGTTTTGCTGAGAAAAGCTTCATGAGATAATTAGACAATTTGGTTTTATATCAGAGTTGATAATGTAAACTGGCCACAGTAAAGAGTTTGACAAGCGTTAACCCTTCATCAAAGCAGATGAAGTTTAAGATAAAACATACCAGGCAAAGGTTGGTGAGTATCCAGATCACGCAACTGAACAATAAACATCTGTATCCCATGATCCTTTTCATCCACTATTAGTCTTGCTGGTATGATGGCAAAGTTGGAAGACTTTCCCACTGAAAGTTAAAGATCATAACCAGTTTGGCAAGTAATGCAAAGTTATCTTTAATTTTGCTTGTAAATCAAGACATAACAAGGGGTAATTTATTTCACCATCCAAGTGACCCCAGTCCTGTAATGAGCTTTTTAGTGAACAGTGCTTTGCTAATAAGACTGGAAGAAGCATTCAGAGTCCTAAAAGTGACTTTTTTTGGACACCTCACTGAAGTAGATACTGTACAGCACATGTATGCAACATGAAAGTCTCAAGCTCACACATTTCTGAACTAAACTACAAGTTTGTATTCTGTTTCATCTTTCAATTGTATTTAATAATTAATAAATAACAAACATTCATCTGATGAAAGAGGACTTACAATTTCCAGGCCACCATTTGCATGCAGTCAGTGATGGTGAGTGAATAATAAACTCATGTGTGCTTTTATCATATGTTGCTGTAGTCTCCAAGCCACGAATAAAAGTTCCTGGAGAAAGATGTGAAAAATCACAAGAAGATATCAATCGTGTCAGAATCAGTTTTCAGAACATTTCAGAATTTTGAAAAACAATCATAAACCATTCATTTCATTATACAGCACAGACTTTTATGTTTAATTTGTGTGTGTTTACTTTGCAAGGTGAAATCAGTCCAATTTAATGTTATATACCAAATTTCCTAAAATCCTTCTCTAAAATCCTCCTCCTAAGTACTCACTATACAACCCCTCTCCCCTTACAGGTGGGCAAAGACAGCAAATAAAGGCCCCCTTCTCTTTCCATCACTCTATTTGTTATATCAATCAATTCTCTAAAACTAAACTTGCATCATTATATGTGACAAGGGGCCTCCTAAATTAAGCCACACGCTTCCTTAAGTGCCATCTGTTTTGACCAAAATTTTGAATATCAGGGAAGTATAGAAAATTATTTATTTACCATGACCAAGTTCAGTCTGTGCATAAGTTCCAATGATCTGATTTGATTCTGCAAGAGGCAGCCACTTAGCTTTCTGTTCCTCAGTTCCTTGGCCCTATCACATTGCATTGCAAATCATTAACATTGCATGATTATCTGTGAGAAGGCAAATGCAAAGCTCGTTGTCAGTTGAGTCATTAAATTACTGATACAAAAAAAGTATTGAACCAAATGCTGTGTGACCTGAGCTTCTGTTGAGCCACAAAAGGTCAAAATCTGTCTATTTGAGCCTAAGTGGTCCTCCAAGCCAGAGCTTATCCTGGTTTCCTAAGCTTGAAAGGACTAGGAGCATTACTACTCCCCCCTGGATAGGAGTTAGTCCATCCTAAGGGTACCTCCCCCTCTCCCCCCTCCCCCCAGCATTTCAGCAAGCTTTTCACTGCACGGCTGAAGTACATTAAAATTTTTGGTAAAATAGTGCTTAGTATTTCTTTGCAGAATATTTGGCTGCCATCTTGGATCTTTAATGCAGAAGGAGATTGAGGAGAGAATGAAATTTCTAGGGAGGGGGTGGATAGTGCATGTAGGGGGGGAGAAAGACAAAGAAAGGGGGGGCACTCTCTTACTCCACATCAAACATGGCAAATCAGTAAACAATTAACAGCTTGTTAGATCAATGAGCTCTCTCTAGTATGGGCAAGACATCTGCACTATTCAAGTGACAACACATACCAGTATACTGCTTTAAATACAATTAAATGCTCCAATAAAATTTTAAGTACTATCTATATTTTCAATTTTTAATCATTTTTTTCTAATTAAAAGAAATTACCACCAAGTCTGGAAATGGAGATGAATATTAAAGTTAATTAAAGATAGCTCACCTGCAAATGGAAATCACCATTAACCCTTTAACTACCAGAAGAGATTACCATGTAACTTATAGTATCCATACATTATGCAGCAAACAGGTCATGAGAATACTCAACCTCATCAGGTACAATTTATTACCTTGATTGAACACCTAATTCTCGTAATCAATTTACAAGGAAATGTGTAGTAGCTAGAGGAGAGAATTGACGATCAGTTCTTTGGAGTTAAAGGGTTAAGAATGAAACACATATGTTTAATATATAAAATCCGGGTATACCTTTAAAGTGGGAATAAACATAACTTTGTTCAAGTGGAATGGAAATATAGTCCCAGCAAACCTAAAGGACAGAACGCATAAATTTATACAGAAATTTACTGCTCATATAGCGCTATTTACAACAAAAAGATCAAAAGCGCTTTACAAGAAACATAACTGTTACAATGATAATAAATATTTACAGGATCAGACAGAAAATGAACACAAAATCACATGTATGTTAGTTCACTGACTTGTATTACTGTCAAGGACAATCGAATTTGGTGGAATTTTAAACTAGGATAAGTGAATCGAAGAGGAACAAGATGGGAATTACAAGGTAAACGCATACCTCTCTAATAAGGTGATTTCATCTGGATCAGTGATTTGGTGTTCCTTACACAGTTCAACAGCTCGTAATCCTCTTTGTAAAGCCCTCTCATAGCCATGTTTGCGATCAAGGATGTATGCATCTTCTTTGCAAAACACTGGATCTTTCACTAACAATGACTCTTCAATGCAATGCGATGCGAAAAAAAAATGACAACTTTACAAACGACCAGAACTAATGTAATTAATTTCTCTGCACTTTTAGGAATTGCTGAGTAATCTTAAAACCTTTTTTTCAAGTATTGATCGTTCCACTACTCTTGATATAATGAGTAAGTCTAGATCCTTGGTTGTAACGCTTAAAGATGTTAATGGAAGTTTCATCTCATCCTATCCCAAATCTCAGATCTTTTCACACAGTTGGAACAATTAAGTTATGTGGAGATGAAAAATTACCAAGGAATCGTTTCCGTTCTGTCTTAATTGCTTTCCTCCGTAAAGGAGGTACGTCAACTCCGTCGGGTTGAATGAAGCTTTTTTTCGCTCTTTGGCTAAATCTGGATTAACTTTAGTCGGAGAAGGTTGCATGGCGCCGCAAATTCAAACAAGTCAGATCTTTACACACAACGCTGAGAAATGGCGGCGAAACGATATCGCGTAATTATTTCGACAAGATTGCGTGACGAAATCGAGAAGAATCTGGGTCCAGTTTCAATTAAAACTACATGAAAAAATACAAAATTCATTGTTTTACTCCTTTACAATTCCAGAATTCTGCGGACTAATAAGTGTCAGATCATGCAGGTGCTAAAGTAAGTTGTATAGAGCAAAGAAAGCAGTTCAAGTCTTCAGTGATCATGCTGGATTTTAATAGGAACTTTCTCATTCGAAAATTATCGATGGCAATTTCCTTTGTCACGTTCGCTTTCCTGAAAACTTCGACCGCGAGCAGTGTTCCTTCTCCGATCCAGTTTCCTCCAACCATTGGTATCTCTCAAAATGAACAGTTTCCTAAGGGGCATCTTCAACCTTTGGGCTATCAGCGTGTTCCTGATGGACCCGTCAAAGAGTACTTTGACGTTCTTCGAGGTGATTTGTTTTGGGAGAAACATGTTGGTAAAGGCATTCCATTGGTGTTTCGAAAGGGAATCGGCGAATCACCCGCTTTATTTACGTGGACGGATGATTATTTAAAAGACAAATATGGAGACCTAGATGTCCTCATTGAGTTAAAACAAGAAAATCGTTCTCATCCTCCTCGAAGGATGACTATTGCGGAGTTTCTCTCTCGGTACGAGGAAGAAGATATGTATATTGTTACAGTTTTGCCTGATCCGATGAGACGAGATGTTCAGGTAAGGTAACCAACCAGAAGTAGAGGTAAACAAAAATGTTGGTTTAAAGAAGTTCACAGGTTGTTAACTATCTATTGTTTGCTTCTCGCGCCCTTGATGGCAAGAAAATTAATCTTTTTATTGCTCTAACGGAGTCGCTTACGTGTAAATCTGAAAATTTATATTGGATGAAAAACCGTCCATCCGGTATTCTACCGAAAGTGCAGTTCAAAAAAAGTATACAAAAGATTCAAAAGACACTACTTCAAGTTATAGATAGTTCATGTTTTTGTTGAAGTGATCGGTCCAATTAGGTTATTGTTAGTTAAATTTTAATTCCTGAAAGATCTAACTGCACGTAAAATACAACTGTTGCACACTTCCTGGTAAATTCGGTCTGATATTAATTTAAGAAAATACCCAGCTGATAACGTTGTCCATTGCTTCTTACTTGCTTAGTGATGAATTGATCTAACCTTTTAACTCCCAGAAGTGAATAGCCTAAAACTTCTCTCGACAATACATTAGTCAGCAAACAGGTAAAGAGAATATTCAAACTTATCAGGTAGAAGCTGCTATCTTGATCTGGAACCAAGTTCTCATAACTGATTTATAAGGAAATGTGTAGCAGCTAGAGGGGAGAATTAACATTCAGATCTTGGGAGTTAAAGGGTTAACTCAAGTTATTGTAAAAGTTACTTGTTACCCACCTCTACCAGGGGATTTATTGATTAAGTTACAAAGAAGTATTTATAAAAGAATTTAACAAACTTTCAAATATTGATAATAAAAAATGTATTGTATTTCCTCAAACAAGCTCTTAAATGCTTTTTTACATTTTCAAGGAAGGAGGGGCACTTATTTGAGGGAGGGAACTTAATCAAGGGAGCACCTATTATACTCCTAGACGGATTCCACTCTAGTTAGAGCTTAAAACATTTTGAATGAAGTGGCAATGGAAACAGGTTTTCCTAGTATCCCTACTATTTAAGAAACTAAGGGAAGAGGGGGGCACTTATTCGTGAGGGGTTCTTTCTTGACATTATTGCCTCATGGGGAGGGCACTTTTTCAGGGCAGGGTACTTATTAGGGTGTAGCACTTATTCAAGAAAAAAAACCAGTATATATATTGTCAGCTTATATTTCTCTAAAACTTCCTTGAACTCAGGTTCCAACCTGTTTGCTTTGTGGCACATTTCTTGATTATGTCCATGAAACCAATTTCTGGATGAGTTCAGGAGGAACACGATCAGTCATTCATTATGATGCAGATCATAACTTGCATTGCTTGGTAACTGGGCGCAAGGATTTTATCATGATGGAGAAAAAATACTATACAGACTTGTACTTCCTAGAGAAGGTAAATATATAAATAAAAGCTTAGAGAAATGGTAGAGTTTAAAATGTTGTTTTACACTTTGTATTCATTTTAGTCCAAAAGAGTAGAAAAAGGTGGTTATTTTTTTCAGGGCTTCTTTAATTTTCCACCATATACTCAAAGTGTTTTTCTATAACTTTCAGAATCAACATTCAGGATCAGGGTTTTCAGAAATTGACCCAAACAGGATTAACTTGTTTGAACATCCTAATGTGGCTAATGTACCATGGACCTATGCAACACTCTTGCCAGGGGACTGTATTTACATTCCAGCAGGTAAAGCCATTAGGTTGGGTGTCAAGGGTTACCAATTACTGCAGGAAGTTTGATTTCTGTGCATGAAGGAACCATCCTGTAGTACTGTATTTTACTTATTATAAAAGGGGTAAGTTGCTGAAGAAACTGTGGTGCTGCATTACTGAGGGAGTCTAATGAGATAATTTTGATTTTATCAGCAGAGTTGATGCTGAAAATTGGTGTAGAGTTTCAAAGCTGATGTGTTGAGCATTAGTCTGTCATCTGAGTGAAGGGTTAATGCTCTGACATATGGCTAATGTTTGAAATGTCAGCTATGAAACTCTCTACTGTGACCAATGTACTTTAACAACTTAGTTGATAAAACCATAATTATCTTGTCATGTCATCATAGGCCTCCCTCAAACCATGACCACCCTTAGCTTACCTAAACTTGGTAAAAGGATCATGCAAAATTACCAATAACTACTTCCCTGGAATAAATACAGCATCCAGTTAGAAGGATGATGCATAAACTCAAGGTTTACAAGAAAATAAAAAAACAAAAGTGCCACTGACACAAATCAGTAATGTAAACCATCCTTAGAAATTTTAATTTAAAAAAATGGGACAGTGAGTGAAACTTTAAACAAGCTTCTGTGCTGCATAATAATCATTTATATACAATTCATGTGGTTTGTGCAGAACAACCTCTTAGCACTTGAAAATTATTACCAACTCACTTTTTAAGATTTAACTACATCTTTTTTTCTTTCCTTCTTTTTAAATGAGTGATTTGTTACACTTATTGCATGGTAATATTTTGATAAATATTAATGAGCACTCATTTAAAATCTGAATTTTGCAATTTCATTCCCAGTATATACTTGCAAAAAAATTAGGAACCATATATACCTAATTCTTTTCAACTTTTTTCTCCTTGTAGAATACATACATCAGGTGCGGTCATATAACAGAACCATCTCAGCAACAATTCTCTTCACATCAGGACCCCTGGTGGGGGCACCTTTTGAACCCAAAGGTTGTGACAGAGAACATTTTGAATACACACCACTAAGTGAGTTGAAAGTACACTGGACATATAAAAAGGGAGACAGGCTTATTGAAATGGGTTACATGAACGTGGAGGTTCTGCGTTATAGCATACTAGCAACCATGAAGGAAAGAAATGAAGATGTTTTAAAAAAATATACATTTCTTGATCTATGGCAGCAACAAGAAGACAGAGAGGGGGACCATGATAAAGACAAACTAAGTGAAGAACCTTTTAAAATTTTTCATCAGCTTTTGGATACTGAGAGAAAAGGATTCTTGACAAAACAGGACATATTAACTATTACAAAAGAAAATCTTAAGAAAGTGGCCCGTTTACTTGATCCTCCTCATGGGCCTGTGGTAAAAGAGGAAGAAGAAAACAGCTTAAATGAAGACACAGGATCACACGAAGAACTTTAATTGATGTTGTTAAATTATCTAACTGTAAGTTAACAAAGAGAGTCACGAAAAACAGATAATCTAGCTTCTGCTTCAACTGTCAGTCTCTTCAGATGTAAAATATTCTATATACAGACTGTGCAATAAGATTTCTGTGCCCAGTGGGTACTTCCCAGCCTTAAGCTATTGTTATTTCATACAGTCCATGCTTTCACTGAGTAAAAGCTTAATTCCACCTCCTTGTGCTTACTCATCCAGGGATAAGACCTGGCAAGAATAAAAACTGCTGAAAGTCTGCAATGTGTTCGTTGTTTTAAAGTTTCGATGTTTTTACCTGAATGAGAATTACACAATTCACTTTAACACAAGTGTTTTAATGAGAAACAAAACCATTCACTTGTGATTAATATTCTACAACTATCTTTTTAAACTTTAAAGTGGCAGAAGACTCAGGCAAATACAAAGACTAAATACAATGCAACATGAGACTTAAATTGGACCATAATTTTTTTTTGCAAAAAGATTTACACTGATAGATAAATAAGTGCACTTCCATCCACCTGACACTAAAGGTTCTTCAATAATTATACATCTTTCTTAATATTTCATGTAAATCTTTTTGATATGCTTTCAGCAGTAAAAACCTAACTTTAAATAACAACTACATGTATGTTCACCCAAATGTCTTTCCTTTAACAGTCAGTCTCCAGCCTCTTAACCCTCGAACTCCCATGAGTGATTATGACAGAATTTCTCCTTACAATATCAATACAATATCAACCAGATAAGTGATGAGAATAAAGAAAAATGTCAATTTGGGCATAATAAGTTGAACCAACACTAAATTCTCTGAACTAACATTATAAGAATTGTATGGAGAATTACAAATTTGATCTGGAGTTAAAGGGTTAAAATACAATAACAGAGAGTATTCATGTTGGCAGGAAGAGCTTGTCTTTCCTTGTATATAATGGCAGTTCTCTTCATTAAGGTATATTTGAGAAGAAACTGGTTAAGGTTGAGGGTATACAGCCAACCATACTCATGAAAACACTTTTCAGCTGTCTTTTGTCATTCCGCCATAAATTCATCCAAACAGTCAAGTCCTAAACAGTGTTTTAACAAACATTTGAGTTTTTAATTATTGATCCATTCCCAGGAAACTCACCACTCCAAGCGGCACAATCTTCTTCTGGATCAATCTCATTCCATCAGCTCAAGCTAAAGGAACACAATGACAGACAAAGATAAACAAGACCGTTTTTGGCAGAGGACAGTATTCATAAAATCCCACTAACATCACTAGCTTCACTTTCCTGTTAAGATACATGTACACTGCCACTAGAAAGTGATAAACAATGTTCCCAGCTGGGGCATTTCTTTACAATTTGGTTTAAAACTGAACTGCAACACTGTAATATTTGAACCTTCATTTCTTAGGAAGTAAACTATAAATTTTAAAGAAAACGTTACATTATTGATAATAGGTATAGGAAATCGTATGAACGCGAGTGCATTTTGTGATTTATGGGCACGAGTGATGTTTTGAAAGTTCTCAAAATTGCACGAGCCGTAGGCGAGTGCAATTTGAGAACTTTCAAAACATCACGAGTGACCATAAATCACAAAATGCACGAGCAGGTTCATACGATTTTTTATTTATTATATTCTCGATTTTTTTATAATTTGGTGTTCAAATTTGGCGCTTCCCCGGTGTTTCCATGGCAACTTCTCCGTATTGCACTCTATAACCTCTATTGCACTCTATAACCTATTTATGCATTCATCATTGACCAATCAGAAACGTGATATTTTGTTGATTATATAATAAATAATGGTAAAATCCTTTGATACAGTATAAGATTTTAGTGAGGGTAATGGAAATAGTCATTAACTTACAAGATCCTCAGCATCGTCTGTATAATCATTGGCTGGACGTTCTTCCTTTTCAACAGCACCATCATGACCTTCTAAAAACTGTTAGCAAAAAACATTTTCAAGTTAATATCTGCTGATGTTTATCTGAAGAACTGAACCAGATATCAATTATAACCTAGACTGAGAGAGAATTGATAAGCATGGCAATGATGGAACTCACAGCAAAGCAAACGATCAAAAGCTGGTTAAACAGTCAGTCATTCTTAGCTTATGCTGGGCCATTGTTTGGTGAGGGTACAAAAAAAGGTAGGCAAGCATAAAACAGTGGGAAAATGGAAAAAGCTTGGCTGGCCACTTCTCCTGTGAGGAATCTTAACCATTTAACTCCCAAGATCTGATTGTTAATTCTCCCCTCTAGCTACTACACATTTCCTGGTAAATTAGTTACAAGAACTTGGTGCTAGATCAAGAGAGCAGCTTCTATCTGATAAGTTTGAATATTCTCATTACCTGTTTGCTGAAGAATGTATGGATGCTGTAAGGAGAAGTTTTATGTTAATCACTTCTGGGAGTTAAAAGGTTAATGTCTTGTCGCATTTTTTAACTCTCCCTATTAAATAGATTAATTTAAATGTACATGACTACACTGTACACTCTATGATAGCTTACCTCTTTAGCTTGATTGTCTGTGACATTACTATCTGGAGATTCAGTTTGACTAATTAAGGTTACTTCCTCTATAAAACAAAAGAAAATACTGAAATTATCATAATTGTAAACTATGGGCATCAGTAAGCTCCAAATCTCAAAATGGTAAACACAGCAAAAGCTTCTCTCAAAGCTGGGTTTTTTGCTAGAGATGGAGTTGGGATTTTAAGAACCTTAGAGCCTAGGTAAAATTTTAAAGTTCCACTCATAAGGAGACTCTTTTATAATATATATCAAGATTATGCTGCAAGGCTGAACATTTTAACACTAACAATTATATGAACTGTTTTGACTGAACAATAAAATTAATGTAATTCTTCTATTTAGTATGTAGTAAGCATCTCCTTTCTTACTTTTCACTATCAGAAGCCAAAATCTATGGCCTAATTTATTGACGATCTTCTCTTTCAACTCTTGCAAAAATGTGTTAAACATCAAAGATTCCCCAGCCTGAAAAAATCCAAACATACTTAGGGGTGAGGTAAATGAGAGCTAACCAGAGTAGTACATCATCAATAGACAGCTGACTGGTAGGAACAAAATTTGTAGGGGCTCCAAAAGATTGCACTTACAGTGGTGCATTATCATGGGGCAGAGAGAAGGAGTACCTTAAGGTTATGCTGATATTGATGCAATATATTGGGGTGGAAGCCCATCACTGTGAGGCTGATCAGGGAATCCCCTTGAAAATGTGTGAAAATAACACTGTGCCCCAATCCAATTTAGCTTATTTGAAAAACATTTCCATTGTGCACTGCACATGCAAAACTGGTGATTTTTTTTTTTTTAAATGTAAAATATTGAATTTCTTCAGTGCTTTTTTACCTTAATAGCTTCCTCTCTCAGTACATTTACACACTGAAGGGCCTTTGAATAAAACTGATCTCCAAATGCATCTAACACCAGCTGCACAATACACTCTCTCATTTGTTTGGCAGCTGCATTGTTGGAAAACATACAATGTTAAATCCTAATAAATATATTTCTGTCTTGAACATCAACAATCATTGTCCAAGTGATTGTAATTATGGTAATATTAACAAGGCAAAGCTTTCACTTCCATTTTCATGTTAATCAGAAGTGATTAACATGTGACTTCTCCCAAAAATATCTGAACAGTATCCAGCAAACAGGTAATGAGAATACTCAAAGTTGTCACTGGTAGAAATTGTTATCCTGATCTAACACCAAATTCTCATAACTAGTTTAAAAGGAAACGTGTAACAGCTGGAGGGGAGTATTGATCATTAGATACTAGGAGTTAAGAGTTAAGTTTAGATATCTGAATAAACTGTGAACAAAATTCTTAAATGATAAAGTAAATTTTGGAGAACTCGGAAAAAATCCGAGCCCCAGATGGGATTTGAACCCACGACCCTCCGTGATCTAGTCGGATGCTCTAACCACTGAGCTACTGGAGACTCTATGGTGAGCAAGGGTCAATTTTATGGGTCTTGACTGGAACCGCATCACGCGGTTACACAGCCAAGTAATTCTTGTTTGCATTTTCAACAATGTTGAGAAAAGTGATAATTAATGCAATTATATAACAATAATCATTGTCCAGTTCATTGAAAGAGTGTGAACAAGCAAGAGGAGATTTTCTAGAAAGTCTGATCTTAGATGTTGAAAGTTCATAGGAACTGAAAAAATGCAGTCTCTACCTTCATCAAACCTGTCTTCATCCCGTCTGGTGATGAGAGTACGGAAGTCTCCCACTGGATCAACTGTTCCAACCTGAACAAGCAATACTTATCAAATACAAAGTTGCACAGCTTACATATTATTAAAGTATTTATGTATTTTAATTTTTGGAGTTGTGAAATGTGCAACAGGGCAGTTTGCTTGTGGAAGTTGAAGTCAGAGTTTACTGCAGTAGAGAACTCTCTGTCTGCTCACTAATGAGTGCCAGTCTCATCTATCATGCATTTAAACTAAACACACGTACAGCATCAAAACAAGAAGATGGCATTATCATACCTTAGTGATCGACCCTCTTGCCAAACTTGCCATACTGAAGTCAGTTTCATCAAAAGCATTTGTTCTGCTGGTTGACGGTTCTCCATTTGGCTTGTCTACACTGAGGTCAAATAATGCATAGTGCAATCAATTGTCAGCTGAACATCAAAAACACTGCCTTAACAACCAATCAAATGTATACCTTTAACCAGCCCAACTTTGTCAGTTTCTTTTTTTCCAAATCTTAAGCATATTTATATTTTTGAATCCTACTGACACCTTGTGATTTTTTTTCTCTTTGTTCTTCTCAGCCATTCTGATTACTATGGTCTTGCATGGTTGTTAACCCTTAAACTCCCATGAGTGACCAAGACATATTTTCTCCTTACAATATCAGTTCAATATCAAACAGACAAGTGATGAGAATAAAGAAAAACATCAACTAGGGGTTTTTTTAAATGATCCAATACCAAATTCTCCAAACTAACACCAAAATAATTATATAGCCAACAGTTAGGAGAATTACTGTACTAATAACATCCTGGCAGTAAAAAGGTTAAGGGTGCTCAGCTGAAATGAGCTCTGACATAATAATTAATAAAAATAGATCAAACTAACAACACATTGATGTGTACATAATCATACAAAACAAGAATTAAGTAAAAGGTCACTGAAACATTACAAACGTATCAGTCATTGATGACAAGATATTTAAACCTACATTGGTTTGAATATGTGTTCAGCTGTGTACTCTTTCTTTTTTTCAATTTTTTCAAGGCGGAACATATCCTTTAGAGCAAAAAAAACAGCAACATAAACAAAATTTTCATTTAAACTGATGTAAAATAAGTTATTGAACAATTCACTTAAAAATAATTTTTCTGTTAGTACCTTTTGTTCAAGCCTTGCACACCCCCACCCCTTCCCCCCCAAAAAATAAGAAACTGAATCATAAAAGAGATTTCCTATCCCTGTTGAACTCCACAATTACTGATAGTACTTAGATTGTTCAGCATCAACTACTACAGAAATAAAGTTGCAAGATCTACATACATATTGTTTACAAAATGTATGCAAGTGACATAATATATAGGTTTAGCCAAGCCTAAAAGCGCAGCTTTTTTTTTTTTTTCCTGCACATCTCAAAGGCACAACGCCTTGACCCGGCCAGGACTAGAACTTGGGTCGTCTGACTCGGAGCCCAGTGCACTGACCACCGGACTACTGAACAAAGTACTACGGAAATAAAGTTGCAAGATATATCTACATACATATGGTTTACAAAATGTATGCAAGTGACATAAATTATATATAGATTTAGCAAAGCCTGAAAGCAGAGCTCGCATTTTTTTTTCCCACACGTCTCAAGAGCACAATGCTTTGCCCCGGCCAGGACTAGAAACCAGGTCGTCTGACTCGGAGCCCAGTGCACTGGCCACCAGACTACTGAACAAAGCCGTGGCATTGGCGTGCCCGCAGTATAGTTGACCATGCATGTTAAAACTAGCACCTTGTATGGTGGAACGGTCATACATCCAAATTTTTTTGGCTTAATGGGTTATTACTATTTTGTATAATTATGAGGCTATACTCTGCGAGCTCTGCTAAAATTTTTATATCACTGCCAAGTTCTACCAAAGAGTTTCTCACCTTAATTTTCATACACTCAGGAGCACACCTTGCTTTGAACTCTGTGCTTGGCTCCAAATAACTGCACAGGAATAGATTAATTTCACAGATCAAAAGAAAAATTCCTTCCTGTTCCTTTTCAGAATGCAAAACTCAGGAGACACTGTATGCCCCTCCTCTTTAGAATTAGCCCCCTGTTTAAATAGAATGTAAGTCCAACCATCTTTCTGAAAACTTAAGTTATTCAGTTTGAACATACACCCACCCAGAGTGACTGTAGGCATCTGATCTCTCCCTACAATATCACAGCTAGGTCAAGCATTTAAGCCCTGAGAGTAAAGGAAATGATCACCAACGAAAGGAACTCTTGATTGTTAAGCAAATTCTCCTTGTCAGCACCTTAGGAAATGTATAGAGAACAGTATGGAGAATATATATACTAATGTTAGAGTGAAAAGGGTTCAGGACTTGAAAGGATACAATAAAACCATTAAGTACCTTGCAATCACAGGATCTAAATCTGGTAATGATGGATCATCTGGGTTAAGAGCACGATGTTGAATGCACTGAAATGTACGATTTGAACACAAGAAATTAGGTTATTATTTTATAACAAGGAAGAGGAAAAGAATGGTAACATCACTAAATGGGATAAATGTAGTGATAAAAAAAACATGAATCAAACTATACATGTACCCCTTTAGATTACCTGGAAAACTCTTTGTCGAGCAGGGTTGAAAGTTCTGCTACATTTGAGTGCCTCTGTGGCCTGCCCATCCTCATTACTTAAGCAAAGGAAAAAGAGATTACTTATCAATTAAAATAAGAAGCCCTAGAAATTACTGGTAGATATCTATTGAACAATTAATTGTTCAGTCAGTGTAACTGTATATCTTTACAGGTCTTATAGGAAAGGTACATTTGATAAAGGAATGAGTTAACCCTTTACCTCCTAAAAGTGATTAACTGGTATGTTCTCTTGCAAACATGTTGCGAGAACAGAGAAGCAAATCAGTTATCTCTTGATATAGAATTAAATTCTCCTGTCTAACTTACAAGGAAATGTATGACAAGCAGTTTATAGAATAACTAATTTGATATTGGGAGTTAAAGGGTTAAATTCCTTTCATTGTTTAAAAGTTACCATATATTATCATCTACATTCCTAACAATATTTTTCCATTGACTTGTCATCAAAATAATCTTACATATCATCACAATCAATAATGGATAGTCAGTTAACCCTTTAAACCCTAAGAGCGATTAGTATCTAATTTCTCCCAACAATATCACTCCTGAATCACACATTAAGGTCATGAGAATAAAGAAAATGGTCACCAAGTAAAGAACCTTTTGATTGGATAACAAATTCTCCTTATCAGCACCTTGGGAAATGTATAAAGAACAGTGTGGAGAATATACATACTGATGTTAAGGTGTAAAGGGCTAAGAGCCACAAAATGAAGACAGCGTGGGGTTTGACACATCAACTTCAAAAAGAATGGTCACTTAAGAAATACAGTGCAGTCAGATAAACCTCAAATAAGCTATTATAATACCTAAACCATTTTGTACCAACTGAAGATAACTCACTGTTGAGCATCTGTTAAATCCATTGCAGTGATGAGATTATCCACAGCATCTTGTTGCTCTCCTAAAAAAGCAAAATGAAATACAAAAGCTTGATCAAACATTTGTTCCTATGGGTAACAATGTTATGAGAACAATATCACAAAAAAGTTTACTCCCAAGATCTGATTGTTAATTCTCCCCTCTACCTGCAACACATTTCCCTGTAACTTAGTTATTAGAATTTGGCGTTAGATGAAGACAACAACCTGTACCTGATAAGTTTGAGAATTCTCAATATCTCTTTGCTGGATAAGGTATGGATATCATAAGGAGAAGTTATATGTTAGTCACTCCTGGGAGTTAAAGGGTTAAGTCAAACATGGATCTTTTTTAATTTCACCACTGCAAGTTATTACTTGTATCAATCATCACTAACCTAAAAACAAGACCATCAGGTGATAGGTTTTCATTTTTAGCAACAAAACCCTTTTATCATCTAACCCTAAAGATCGATTAGCACCTAATTTCTCCTTACGATATCATCCCAGAATCCCACTTTTAGGTTAGGAGAGTAAAGGAAATGATCGCCAACTAAAAAAGCTCTTGATTGTGAAACAAATTCTCCTTGTCAGTACTTTAAGAAATTTATAGAGCATGGTGTGGAGAGTTTGCATACTGATGTTAGGGTGTATTAGGGTTAATCAAGATTGCCAAAACTAGAGATTTATCACATAATTGCATTCAAAGTATGGATGTACATGTACATGTATAAAACCATTTTTGATCATGAATTTTATTAACAATGCCTAATGTTGCCAATTTAATTTATATTCATCAAATTTATAACAGCATGCACTTGCCAGATGGTTCCCATTTCTTGTTAGCATCAAGGGGCGCAAAGGCAAACTGACGTAGATCTTCTAAAAATGGCAAAGCTGTGAAAAGGAGGCACTGGAGTAAAATCCAAGCAAAAAAAAGAAAATAATCAACTTAAATCATTTCACAACACTGGTATCAAACAAGAGTTTACAGTGCTTCACTGCAATATTGTTTTTATGCATATCTCAGGCAGTAACCACCATACATGTATTACTAATGAGGATTGCAACATTTCTTCAGCCAGTGAGGTACTGGAATAGAAATTCCAGGTGCAATTAAATTTGTTTAACATTTTTTTTAAACTTTCCATAGCAACCATGGATCAATATCAGTATCTGGGCAACTGGCCACCCACCTCTCCCCTAACCCAACAACAGTCAACAGTCAACAACAGTCAATTGTTGGGTTAGGGGAGGGGTAGGTGGGCAGTTGCCCAGATACTGATATTGATCCACAACCACAATAGATACA
Source organism: Pocillopora damicornis (assembly GCF_964200805.1). NCBI lineage: Eukaryota > Metazoa > Cnidaria > Anthozoa > Scleractinia > Pocilloporidae > Pocillopora > Pocillopora damicornis. Next base: position 31,988,897 of record NC_142670.1, on the reverse strand, counting down.
ACTTGGCCCACTGAGCAGTTAAAAGGAAAAAGACGTCTACCTCATAGTCCTGTTTAATGTGTGGAGCCAAGAAGCCCAGCTTGGGTGGAGCATTTTTCACTCTGCAATATCTTACAATTGCAACAGTGTTCAGCTCATACATGCCATTTATCAGCGCTGAGAGTGCAACTGCAGCATGCTAAATACAAAAAATATATTTCATTACTGAATTGGTAATTTACATGTTAATTAGGGTACTAACTGGATAATTGGATGTTGAGAGTAGCTGCTAATAACACTGAAGGTCTAATCATATACATGTAAATACCCTAAATCTTCATCTCCCAAGATGTCAAATTCCATTGGAGTTCTGTGCCCAAAAATTTTTTCTTTTCCTTTCTAAATGGCCAAATGATTGTTAAATATGGCAGATCAGTCATCACAAACTTTCATGCAGATAATGGATGGAAATCAAAGGATCATTAGCTTTTAATACAATCATAGTAGATTCTTATTACAATCTGCATAGTATATCAATTCATGAGTTCACCAGACAGTCACTTTGGATTTTTTTAATTTCATGAAGTCTTAAAGTTTAATTACCTGATCACCTGGCTGTGGAACAAAGGCTATTACATTGTCTCCAACATACTGATATCTCTGGACCTGTGGAATTGCATGTTACGTTATTATATACTGCTACTGACATACACTGTACCCTCATATATTCAGTCATATGGTGTTTCCTCAATTAACCCTTTACCTCCCATTAGTGACCAAGATAAAATTTCTCCTTACAATCTCAATACAATATCAAGCACAGAAGCAATGAGAATAAAATAAAATATCAATGTAGGAGATTATGAATTGATCCAATACCAAATTCTCCAAATTGACATCATAAGAATAGCATGGCAGACAGTGAGGAGAATTACTAATGAGATCTTGGGAATTAAAGGGTTAAGTTCCCATGCTCTAATAAGCACCTTCTCTCAAATAAGCACTCAGTTCAATGTCAAACAACTGCCCCCATTAAATAACCACCCCCCTCTCTCCCTCACTTTCTTAATAGTAGGGATAAATGGAAAACCTGTTTCCATTGCAACTTTATCTAGAACTTTTTAAAGCTTCAACTACAGCAGAATCAGTACAGGAGAACAATCAGCACCCTCCTTGATCAAGCACCCTCCTGCCCATGAGGGACCCCACCCCTTTCAGTCAAAATTTTAAATAAGCCCCTAGGCACTTATTCCAGGAAATAGAGTACATCCATAAGAAATGAAGAAATAAAGGAAAGTATACAATGCTACAAAAATCATTCTGTTGATATCTTAGAGCATATCCCCATTTTGACATTATTTTACATGAAAGATTGATATTCTCAGTGTTAAAATACAAGATATACTGTAGATAAACAAATCAAGAGAGAAATTGCAATTACAGGTATACAAAATGGTTGTTACTTTTTAAATTTCTATTTTATGATCAAATTAGTACATTTCCTTTTTTGATTAGTTGTTTGTTCATTCGAGTTGACTTTTCCTAACATGGTTCTTAATTCTGTCATCAGCACTTACATTTTCATTGGAAGTGAAACAGAGTAAGGATAAACATCTTTCTGTGGGAAGTTTCATGCTGTCTTTGTCAATTTTGGTCAAGGGAACCAATGTCTTTCCATACCGGTACCCTATTTGATAACAAGTAAATAATTATTTATATTAATAGCACTTATGATCAAAATTATACCATTTCATAGAAAAGGTTGTGGTTATTCATTGTGGTGAATAACTACAAGAGCTAAGTTTTTTCGTTTGTCTCATGATGTGGTCATGTGTGATGTAGATCATTAACCTTGTCGCCTGAAGAAGACTAGCAGTATACAGTCGAAAGGTCGCGATCTACATCACACGTGACTGCATCGTGAGACAAAGGAAAAAACTTAGCTTTTATTTATTTTTATACCATTTTTATGACATGAAGCTCCTGGTAAAAAAAAAGAGAAAAAAATAAAACACTCTGCTTAAAGAAGTAATTAAATACATGTAGTTACTGATCTTCAAATTTCAACCCCCCCCCTTTGAAATAAGCTATCCTTTGAATACCTCCCCTCCGATTTTCACTGAACAGATGCCCCCCTTAAAGAAGCAGCCAATGTTTTCTGATAGGCAGAGGATTCCTTTGCTGAACTAGTTGTAGGAAGTGCTTTTATTTGGTATTTTGGTATTTTCAATTTGAGAACAAGTACCACAACTAAAATTTTAGGATCAGCATTGAGTAAAAATTAAAAAAAACAAATGTCCCCACCAAAAAAAGTCACAATCTCACCCTCACAAATGTTCCCATACATTCTGAAGTAGGCTGAACAAAAACTTCAAAGAAATGGGCTACTAATGGTTTGATTTTTGTTCTCAAGTTGTTGAGCCTAGAGAAAGTAAGCAGAGATTCTGCTTGACAGAAATGGTGAATTTCATCTCAGTTTTAGGCTCTCACTGAAACCTTTAATACCAAATCACGCACCCCTCATAAAAAAGCCCCTCTCCCTCCTTCAACCCCTCCTAGTGCCACTGCAAGGATTTATAAGCAGGTATTAAAAAAACATTTGTGTCAGAGTTATACCTTGGGCTACATTTTCTTTGTCAACTTCAGTATCATCTTCATCAATCAAGTGATATGACCGTTGCATCTGTACTTCCATTGTGTCAGGGTTAGGAGACATTTGAGAAACAGCTGACAACTTCTTCCAGGGTGGTAACTTCTCCTCCCTTACCTTCAGATAATTCAAAGAGCTAAAGTTATTCTAGGACAAAAATACAGTTGTAGCATTTTCAATTCATCATGTTGAAATCTACTGATGGGTCAATTGACTGGGGATAAAGAGAACAGATCAAAGCCCTGCATGACTTTTTTATGCTTGGTCAAATAATCTCACCATGTTTCACAGGGAATGCAAGAAAATTTGACATGAGTTTAAGGCTTCTCTCCTTGCATCTCTTCAATTGCAGATTAAACCAGCTTCTTTGCTTCAATAGCAGGTAGGTGTCTGGGGTTATAGGTGCAAAACTCATATGCCCAACATACAGTGCATGAGTAACAACAATTCCAGACACCTGTCAACACTGATTGGATAAGTGCAATGAGCAAAAACAGGATAGGGTGAGATGAGGTACATGTCCTGCAGTATGGGGGAAAACAATCCCTAAAAATCCATTAAGGACTGATGGAAAACAAATGATACAAAGCTGCTTGAAAATTCAAACTTTCAGTGGTGATGTAAAGTACTGTCAACATTCCACATAATGCTGTACTTTTTGTATTAACTGTTAGCCAGAAGAGCCTGCTAATCATAGCTAAATGCTGGTCACATTGATAAATTATCATTAAAAAAAATAACAATAATAAAATATCTTTTCTTTACCCTATTGTACCCATAAACATTTATTTTCAGCTGAGAGCCAATCTCCAGAGGTCCTCTAAACACAGTGGTTTGTTTGATTGATCTTGTCTGGAAAAAGCTCAGCATCGGTAGAACATGACTTTAAAAAAAATTTTAAAAAAAAATTATTTTTCATTATCTAGCACAATCATATGATATATCATAGCTCTGCATTAACCTTAAAAAAAATTATTATGGTGTAATAATACCTAAAGGAATATGTCTCGCCATCTAAAGCCTCCAACATTTGTCTCATACAGTTTTCCCCTGCCACCTGCATGGAGAAAAATAAGACACAGTATATATATTAGTAAACTATTGGGCCATTTAAATTTACTGTCTTGTAGTTAGTTGCCAAGCTTTTGATTTGGAGTGTGGCTAAACGTGACCTTGTTATGGTAGAGACCAGTATCTGTTTAGCATGATAACAACATAACTTACATTTGAAAGAAGCAACTTATCTTTCATAATAAGGTCACCCTTAGCCTCACTCTTGTTTAAAGCCTTGGCAACTAAGCACGCAACTGTAAAATGGACATTGCCACGATTTACGTAATACCCTGTACATCAGTAATAAATAGCAATTGCATACCATTCTATTAAAGATTTTAAATTATCTATGAGTAATTTTATTTCAAATCTGTATTGTTGAAAATAACCCTTCAAGTTCATTGTACAATCAGAAAAATTTCAATTCATTCACTCCAAGAAATGATCAAAAAGGAAAACCTCTTCACAATATTGCTATCAATGTTTTCTAGCAAAACGGTGATGGTAACATTTTTTTTTTTTAATTAATGAACTTTATTCTATGGCAAGATAGAAAAATATTAACTGTGGAATTTGTTTGATTTAACACCAAATTCTCAAAGCTTAAATTATTAGAGATGAAAGACAGAGAGTGGAGAATTTATATTCAGATGTTAGGTATGAAATGGTTTAAACCTGCTGTGGTGTTCTTTCTTTTCTGTGATCTGGAACTGAAGTTGAAGGTCCACTTCCATCTGTGGCACAAGTTCTCTCATCTTCATCATTATAAAGATCAGGTCCTCTGAGAAGAGCATGTGCATGTCGGTAAATTCATTTATTAATAAGAGAATTCAAATCCAAATTATAGTTTCTTTACTTTCTTCTGTCAATATAACCCATTCTACCTCAGTGTCATCCTGTCTGCTTGTATTTGTTATGCACTAACAGAGGTCACACAATTTTCATGCAGCAAAGAGGACACAGGGATTTTACATTTGTGGAGACAAACTTTTGCCATGAGAGATGACCAAAATGTTTATTATAAACATCCTTTTCACTTGTTTGTACATTACTGGTTAAAAGAAAGTTGATAGTCTTGACCTGTAACTCAATCCTTGATTCTCAAAACTACCAAGAATCAAGAATTGAGAATTGAGGATTAGAAACTATCGAGAATCTAGAATCAAGGATCAAGATGCTCAAATAAACTTTTCAAGGATCTCGATCTGCAGTTGACAAATGACAAAGCCTTTAATTGACACATGGCTCCTCTTTAAACAGACATATTGCACACATGCAAATTTTCATATCCAAGTTTTTCTAGAATAATTTGAGAATCAAGTTTTGAGGGTTTGTCAACATACTTTTGAACAATACTGTACAACTATGCCATCTTCAATTCCACCATTGCAAATTAGTGATTAAAAACAAGCATCTTGTATATTTATCATGCAATGTTAGGTTGTAAGCAACAGTTTCATGCTCACATTAATGTCAAGTGGACTTGCAAGCTTTTGAGGCCTTCTGTGATGGTCTCCAGCTGATCGTTTCCAAATGGTGAACCAAGGTCACTGAATAAATATATCTTTTTTTCACACTTCTTTCCTCTGAAAGGAAAAATTAAATTATCTTCCTTTAAAATGTAATTCAGAAAATTTGGATCATTTTGTATTTTTTCTTTTCATATCTTTTCTTAACTCTTTAACTCCCAAGATCTCATTAGTAATTCTCCTTACTGTCTGCCATACAGTTCTTGTGATGTTAGTTTGGAGAATTTGGTATTGGATCAACTGGTAATCCCCTAATTAAGATTTTTCTTAGTTTATTCTCAATACTTGTCTGCTTGATATTGTACTGATATTGTAAGGAGAAATTCTGTATTGGTCACTCATGGGAGTTAAAGGGTTAAGATGCCAAAGCAGAAATAACATTTTTGATTCTTTCTAATTCTTACACTGTCTGTTCTCGCAACAAATCCACACCAACCACGATGGCATCAATGACTAAACAAAAGTTAAGGTCAAACATTTAACATTGAAAAAGTTCCGCATGAAATCTATACTAAATATTATATACCTATTACTGACCAAGTTTGAGATCCTTGCTGCAAGCACCAAGTGTGCAGCAATAAATCCAAGTGGGAAAAACAAGGTTCTGTAACTTACAGTGGACTGTGAAAATGAGGTTAGTAAATTATTAAATTTATTACATCTCTAGGTTTAGATAGAGGAGGAAAGTTTCAATTCAAACAACAATTTGAAGTAAACAGGCTGCACAGTGAAATACCGCCTGCTACATGTAAATTGACCAATCATAGTAAACATTCTACATTCTGACTGAGTGATACAATTACTGTATTATAAAAATAACTTCTATAATACCATAATTTATCAGTTAAAAAAAATTGATTTCATGCTACAATTGCCTGTTTAACTAATATATCACAGATGACATTCAAATGTGGTCAGAACAAAACAATTGCACAAGAACAACATCTGCCTGTGTCACCTACATTCTTTTCACAATGACACACAGAAATTATTTAAAAAGTTTGTTTCTGTTTCCTGCCTTGCAACAAATCACACAAACAATTAAAGTGGTGTGGATTTGTTTGATCAGCTATACAGTAGATCTACATGTCATGTAAAACATTAAAAATGCAGAAATAGTAACAATATTTTGTCAGTTTGCAAGGATACAGTCTGTTTCAACATTACCTGCAATAGAAACACTCTTACTGTAAGTGTAAATTGAAACATCTTATATAATATACAGACAAAACTCACTTAAAAAGGCATTTCTACTTACACCCCAAGGAGAAATCAAACTTGATTATGAAAGCGATCTTCACAGTAATGAACACAACTTAAGCAATAGTGAAAAGAAGGCCTGAAAAAAAAAATTCAGGCCTGTACGGGATTTGAACCAATGACCTCTACGATACTGGTGCAGTGCTCTACCAACTGAGCTAACAAGCCAACTGGGAGCTGGTCACTGTGTTGGTTCCAAATAAAAAGAAATCATATCAAACTAAAACACACAAAAATGTCACTTACCAGGGGTTATCTGATCATGGATAAAACGAAGCAGTTCTAAATCAGGCAAACCAAGTCTGCGAGCCACAGTGATATTCTCATATTCCCCATCACTTTCATTCAATTGGTTTGATGTTCCTGTGAACAAATAATATTTAATATCAATCTCAAATCATTGTCATTATGAATTATCGTAACCATCCAAAAGTAATGGCCCGGTTATACAGGCTGTGTTTTTTTACAAATAATAACAAAAACAATAGTAATAATAATGATGATGAAAATGATAATTACAATAACAATCCTCATGCACAGAACCTTCTGTCTCATAAATTCATGCATGTAAATGAAAAAATGGCAGATCAATCATTTGAAAGTTCCAGAAAGCAAACTTTAAGAAATCAAGAAATTGAACTGCAACATGCACATACCTTCAGTACCAAACAGAACTAAAGCAAATTCATCTTTTGTATTTGCAAACATCTGAAATGAAAAATAACTGTAAGGACTTTGCTTTCAGTGGAAAATCACTTGAAATATTTTGCATAGTATGGATCATTTGCCTCAGTTCTTGAACATGCCAACTGAGTAAATACATGTATCTCAGGTACCTTTTGTAAGAAAGGGCTCCAAGTTCCCTTTTTCAAAAAGTTGCCTTTTCACAAGCTTCAGCTGTAAAATGGTCGCCATAGTAATAAAAAAATCATCATACCATTGGAAGGAAACTTCATGTTGCATTACCAAGGTTTGTACGTTTAATAGTTCAACCAAACATCGATAGACTTTTCAATTTTTTTTTTTGTCAGTTGGTTATCTATTTTAAGTTGAAATCTTGGTTGTCAAATATATTTTTCACTTGCCATGGCCACCAAAACGGTTGTAATTTGGAGTGCTTTAGAGAAAAGGGCTGCTTAAAGTTGGTGCAAAGACCATCAGTGTCCACAAAGAATACTGACAACAACTAATGGACGATACGTAAAGCATAAATTAATACGTACCTTTCTTTGTACAATCATGTTGACAGCCTTGACTGATATCTCAAGTGAGGTGGAATGGCCAGGGGCGGCCTGACACATCGAAGGGCCCACATCCAAAATAATAACAACAGCATCCTTAGTGACACACAAAAAATAAAGAATTATTCTTTGTGACTCTTTCGAAACTCATACTAATGCTGCATGAATCAAAAATAGTAGATCACCTTCGGGACTAAGGATTCTTTTCAGAATGGTGTAGGGTAATATTGGAGTATTTCTCTTTAACTTTCTTGGGAATTTCAAGAGAGTAATTTGGAGTTTAAGGTATCGGGAGTGAAGAAAAAGATCCACCCGTTGATAGGAAAAAACAAGAAATGACTATCACATAAATTCTGCATTTCTTTCATGAAGTGGACATGTACTTCAGTCAAATCAAATGAAAATACAGGGAATCTGAGTGCAAATGAAACATGTTCAGAAGTTCACCAACGAGTCGAACGACTGATCGCGAGAATCAAAAGGAATCTATTGCAATCCAGATCAGAAGATCCTCATCGCCCCGATCATGCGTTTCTTTGCAGCAGCTAAGATGGTCTGCGTGGTGTTCTACACATAGTCATACTCTCGATAACCTCACAATGAATCCCAACTATGGAAACCAGTTTATCTCTCTCATAAAGTAACAGAAGTTCTGCGCGTAAAGGGAACTAACCCACTCCCACAGGTTTCCGATTTAATTGAAACAAAGTGAAAGATCGATTGGAACTTATATTTTCAGGGATTTAGGCGCCCACTAGATGGGTGAAACGCAAAGAGAGCCTAAAAAATAGAAAATTTCGAGCTAAGAAAACAAAGTTACCAACCTTCGCAGCCGCCATTTTGTAAATGTTGACGTCACATGATCCGGTCTGAACTTGCCTGGTATATTTTCCCGCCAAATCGAGTTACCCCGTGGCATCCCCCGTGAAAAATGCTTTAGTTTGCTCCATAAGGGATCCAGACAAGAATGAATTTTTAAGTCTTCCAACATGTGTTTTCATCGCATAACAATTAACCGAGAAACGACCAGCAAAATTTCAAAAGTGAGAGAAATAAAGAAAGTGCTAGACAACAAAAATGAATAAATGAAGAACTGAATAATTAATTTTTAATTAAATCAATTTAGCACTCCTAGGTAGAGATGTTTATTCTGTAGAAAACATCCGGGACAGTTTGTAGCTTTGCCGGGCTCCGTCGATTGCTA
>NC_142670.1:31954981-31972481 GCF_964200805.1 Pocillopora damicornis | reverse complement strand
CCAAGTTACACTTTAGCCACTCTTACAACTTCAAAAAGTTGCAACGTACATTTTTCGATGGATTCTAATTTTTTCAAGACAAAAAACAGCGCATTTTTATTGTCAACGACAAAACAGGAACAAGAAATAAATTATTAAGAGCATGAGATATATTGACTATTGTGACGGCAACTACTGTTTAGTTACAAGTGCCAATGACAGCATCATTTTTAGAGGGTTTTTTATTCCCCTCTAAAAACTGTGGAGGAAGCGTGCTACATGCTAAAAAGAGGTGAGCCAGTTTCCTTTACCGTTAGCAAGTTAAAAATCTGAGAATGAGGCGTCTCATTTAAACCATTTGGAGATAATATGATACTTATTCATTTCTGAAAAAAAAAGAAAAATTTTTTTCCGAAAAACTGAGATAAGATAATCCCCTCTCCTGAGGTTAGCGAAACTTCAGATCCATTTTCTTTTTATGCAGTCGTCGCAGCTATGTAATGGGATAAGATGTTGGAACTACTACGACATATCTAATTTCTCCAACTAAGAGCGAAAGGATCTTTTCAGTCGACGGATTCATGACGTGGGCTTTTTACCACTTTTTTCAAGTAATTTGTTCAAACAGAATATTTTAATTAATGATGAAAACTGTCTTTATCAAATCTCCAATTTTAAGTTTGCAACGCAGCATAACAGACGTATTGCTGCTTGACACAAAAAAAAAAACTTTTAAGTGTTGAAATCTTGAGCAGAGGATGAGAAACATTTTATTTTTCTTTTTTTTTTATCGATTTCCTGTAACTTTCTACTACTTCCAAACACCATGTCCCGGACGCTTTTTTTTTCAATTTCTTTTGTTCTTCGCAGTAGAAACAAAACAAGAATATAAAGATTCTCAAGAGTAGCCCGTCCATGGAAAAAGCGCCAAAGTTTGTCTTAGAGGTTTGAAATTTCAGAATTCAGACCACCTAAAATTCAAATTCAGATGAAAAACTCTTCAGGATTAGAAAATGTTAGAATCACTCAATTCCAACTCAATTAAATCATTTCAAATAATTTTTTGCTCGAAAGCTCTCTTCTATTGTTCAGTCGCATGTCACACTTAAACGATGTTAAAAAGATTGAGCAGCTCCGCGTAAGAAAACACAAGCAACCCAGAAAAAAGGGGAGCGAGTCTCTGTTAGTTTAAAAGTTTTGTCTTCAAATGATGGTCATGAATAGCCGTTAGGACCTGTTATGTCTCTCGTTTTCAAACAAACTATACATGCACTTGTGGTGTCGAAGGGGTTCGAAGAAACGCTTGAAATTCTTGTAAGAATTATACCACTTAAAAGGGGTTGAAAGACACGCGAAAAATTCTTGAGTGGTATAATTTGGGAGCAACCTGGATAAGAAGAACTTGAACACGTTAGATGACCGAAAGGAACTTATGAAATTTGAAGCGTCATTAACTTAAACGAACTTCACGATCGGCGAATTGTTGGTGTCAAGCTTAAAAGTAAGAACTTGAAATTTTTTTGTAATTTTGTGAGTTTATTTGCATTTCGGTAAAATTTTGCTGGATTCACTTGGCCTGATCCTGAGCTTAAATTCGAATTGTAACTTTATTTGTGTCTTCAAGTTTTGTATGTCGTTCTCAGTCGCGAATAATGGAATCTTGTTTACTTTGACATAAATGAACTGCATCACAAATAATCAATATTTTCTCGAAGTTTCCAGACAAATTATACAACTTCGGACAAATAGAACGGACAGTTTTACATTCCTCAAGTTTAATTATATTTTTTCTGAGTTAATGGATGAGTTTCTTTAGTTAGGCAATGAAAAATGGAAAAACGATAGGGATGTGTTATCAAAACACTCCTAAGAGCTAAATTTAAAGTAGCTTTCGTAGGTTTTTAGATAAAATTTACCAAACCCTTATTCGTGCCTAAACGCTTATAATTTATACCGATTAAATTTCACTTTATAATCAACCAAACAAGTATCTTCGCCATTGGTTTGCAAACATCGCAAACAGAGCGATTATGTTACTCAAATTCCGGCCCGAATTCTGTTGAATTCATTGCTTGCGAGGAGCCAAAACAGAAACGATGAAGTTCTTTTTTAATGTTAAAGTTATGCATTGGCTTAAAACAGATGGTTGGTATCGTAGTCATAGTTATAATACCTTGATGAAAGAGAGCAATTTTAACTCGATGGCAATCAGGTGTTTGAGGATCGCATTTCTTATACTAAGCAGCCCTAGAGTTACATAGAATAAGTTTGGCTTAAATCCCAAAATAGGGTTTGGTAAATTTTTGACATCAAACTAATTACGGCTGCCTTATGACTGACCAGACCATCAATTTTAGGATTTAGTTTCCCTAGTACAAAGTGTTTTCAAAGTGAGCCTTTTCATCATTATTTCTACACCTAATTTTTAATATGACTTTTGATTACTGGACTGTTTTACTAGATAAAGGAGAAGAAACACACACTAAGAGATAATTGTTTGGCACAAAATATGTATGAACCGCAGCTATTTGAAATTTTACTCGGCCAATTTGGTAAGGCTATCTTCGCGAGTTCACAACACTTCTCTCAGCTCACTAACGCTGAAAGAAGCCAAAAAACCTTAGATATTCTGATCGAACTTTGAAGTCGTACTTAACATTGTTTCTTGACATTCCAATTAGCATCCTATCGAGCTACTATGAAGCGTTCTCGTGAATTCTGAGGCGGGCCATTCGTCTCTGGTCGACATGATTTTGTATTATGAGTTTTATTTTTATTCATCGGGTCATGTGGACAGTTTTTCAAAGTAAGCCGTAATTAGGCGGGAATTAAACATTTACTTTTGGTGTCCTATCCTCAATATTTGCAGATTAAATAAAAGTATGTGGAAATTCCAAAATTTAAGATTCCTCCTCTTCGCCTCTGTCATGGAGTTTGTCACAGCTGACGATCAATGTAGGACCGATATATACATAGAAGGAAAGGCTCTGAGGTGTTCGGTCTTCAAAAGATGGTCAGTGGCGACCCCTCACCTCTGCGATGTCAAATGTGAACAAGAGATCACGTGCCAAAGCTATAACTACAATCGAAAATACCAAATATGTGAACTAAATAACCGCACCAAAGAGGCAAGACCAGATAATTTCCTCTCAGCACCCGCGTGGCTTTTACATCCGGCGATTGAACGGCAGAGGTAAGAAATCGATGGCTTTTTTTCTTTTTCTTTTTCTTTAAATCTTCTCCATCCTAAGCCTGGTTCCTTCTCAACTGGAAGAGCTAAGAATAGGAAGTGAACGTAAAACCTATCTTTACTTCAGCTCCGTTAGGTTCTATCCCTGAATTACCGGCGCTGTCTTGTGGCGAAATAAAGGCGAGTGAAGGTAAACACACCATAAGCGGCAAGTACTGGCTGGATCCAACTTGGAGGGGAAAAGCAAAACTGATTTACTGTGATATGGTTAACGAAGGTAAGTCCTATAAGTTTGCATGAGTTATTTAATGAATTATAAATATCATGAAATATTATAAAGCATATTTTGGCGGATATCATTATCGTAATATTTGGCTTGGATCAGTTCTAACGTGGATGCCTCTCTCAAGTTGCTGTTACTTAGTCACTGCTTCTCTGTCTACATTCTAGATATGGATGAATGTAAATTGAACATCAGTGACTGCGACGAGAATGCTAACTGTAGTAACACGTTTGGTTCTTACAAATGTACATGTAAAGTGGGATACACTGGCGATGGACACTCGTGTTCAGGTAATTTTGACGATAACCTTATTTATATTTCCCAATAAAACTAATTTTTGTAAATATTCTCATAGTTTGAAGAAGCTTTACCCAGTTGCTGTCGAGTTATCAAAACTAAGCAAGAAGACTGCAACGTGTTTAGTCAACGAACATGTGTAATCCTCTCACTATTACTACTGCGCTTGCCCCAGTATGTGCGTGACACAAACAGAAAGTACAAAGTTCAATATCGCAACAAGCATGATCTACATTTTGCTTGTTTCAGAGCCGTGAGATTGATAAATTCCGGTGTAATCGTTGATTGCACCGGTAAACCTGTGGAAAATCGAAGTTTATATATGTTATTAAAGTAACAGACCGCACTTTCTATCGGTTTACCAGCGTAGTAAACGTCTTCAGATGTTGGGAAACCATTCGAAAAAAAAGTAGATCAGTCGCCTCCAGCTCGTTTTGACAAAATCCATCGTGGATTATATCGCAAGTAAACTGAGAGAAAGAGCTATAAATAAAGGTTCTACAAGAACTGCGGTGCTGCGTCGGTGGGAGAGTGCAACAGGGTAATTTAGTATTATCAATTGAGTTGATGAGGTAAATTTGAAACTCTTTACAGAGGCCAATTTGCATTATCAACTCAGTTGATAAGGTAAGAAAAATGTTGGGGAAGGAAAAAAATCTAAAAGAAATGGCAGGTTAAGTCCTGAAGGGATTGCATATTTTTCTCTGACCTTATCTGACCCTTTTCATGGAAAGAAAGGAAACCTTTAGGAGGCAGAGAGAAATTACACACTCCTGGGAAATAATTGTGTTACTACCAAATACCTCGGGGCTGGCATCGTTGTGCGGGAGCTGAGAATCAAAAATGTCTTAAACGCATTTGGTAGCATATAGTAGTGGTACATACAACTCAGACTTAAATGGGCGATTAAAGCAAAAGGAAACATGACTCTTTGTAATGCTATCAGTGATTGAGGAAGGGCTAACGCTCGAAACGTCAGCTTTTTTACCCTTTACGGTGGCAAATTTACGTTTTCAACTCGGTTGTTAACACTAAATTACCTGCTATAATTATCAAAACCTGGGTGATGCCAATATTAAGAGTAGTTACGCTAAACCGCAATTTGGTCCAGTGTTTTGTGACGACCTATCTCCCAAGGGATGGTACGTTTTGTGGGAGCAGCAGGAACAAGCCAGTTGTTTCAGAGCCGATAGCTTGATAAACAGAAATATTCGTGATAAAATATACGTTTCAAATATCTAATTCGTGGAACACAAAAAGAGAAAAAATTGTTTTATTATGTATGATTATCAAAGTAATAACTCGACTGAGAGTCCGCTCATTTTTAAAGTGACAAACATGATGAAGTGCAAATATATATGTGGTTTCCTCAGATATTGACGAATGTAAAGGAAATCACTCTTGTCACGTGAATGCAACCTGCACGAACACCAACGGATCTTATCTTTGTGAATGCTACCCTGGATTTAGTGGAAATGGTCAAAGATGCACAGGTGAATTTAATCTCTTTGCTATAATATTTAGAATATTCCTGCTCGAATATAACCTGAAGCTGCTGAGGTGGCCATATTATTAGTTTCTCATATGTAAACGATACCGGTTGTGCCCTAAGTCTGCCTAGAGCTGTCCTTTAATGCATTGTCTGAAAAAGAAGGAGCTCAAATTCGGATCCTGATGAGTTTATCTGGATCTCCAATATCACTGTTTTAGTCTCAAAGCCTTAAAGTAGTTAAGGACATGCGAGTTACAATGTTTAATTCTAAGCAATTGCCATCTACAATCGAGTGAGTGAATAACAGACCAATAATAACTTGCATGCTATATCTGTGGATCCATAGCATTAAATGAAGCAATTTTAGCAGGAACTATCGTCCTACCAGTGCTAAGTTTTGTTTTTTTAAGTAGCATTACCCATACATGCTTATGCACGGAGTTGCCATGATCTACTTCCGGTTTGTCTCAGAGCCTTGATGTTAGGAGATATAAAAAAGAATATTGGAAAGGAGAATATAACATCTAAGTTGCACGTTTCAAAAATCAAGCTCGTTAAAGAAAAAGAAAGAGAAAGAGCTTTCTCCTATTATCTGAAATGATTAAAGTAATTACAAATCGTTAGACGACAAAAATAAAGTGCAAAATGTATTTACGGTTTCTCAGATATTAGAGTGGTTTAGCAAGAGGACGGGAACGTCATTTCAGAACAGGAAAGCGCGCAGATAATCTGGACACGACTCTATTTCGACTTCCGGTGTTAGCGTTGCCGTTCTCCCCATCAAGTTCAGGACGTCATTTCGCTGATTTCCCGTCGTGATCAAAACGCCGAGAATTTGCGTTAATTGTGCACTTATAAACGAGGTAATGCTGTTTGGAATGATTTCAGAACTCATTTCCATATAACCAGGTTCCTTTCTTTGTTTTATTCGGTGAGTTTGTGAAAATTTACCGCCACATTAATTCTGGATTCCCGAAAGGGAACACGATCGTTAGCAAGCGATCTAAGATTTTAGGGCCTAGTTACCTTTTGTAATTGGCGTTAAGGAACGTTAGGGCTTTCCTTTGATACCTTTCTTAAACCATATATGAAAACTCTAAGAACGGGTGCTGTTAATTTTATCGTGAATGAATTCATCAATAAATTAAACTTGTTTCATGTTGAAGTTTATCAAAATGAAACAACACCAAGGTTACCTGCCATATTATTCAGTATTATTTGTTGTCATTGTCGTTTTAACCGTGATTAAAAATTGTGCTGCGAATCGAAGTAAGAGATAAAAAAAAATTGAGAATAGCTCGGGCTGCACTTTTTTATGTCTTTAGTTTTGATCAGCGCCGGTGAAAACTTAGACAAGAAAGTCATCTACGAAAGAATATAACAATCAACTTGATTTCGGCACGGTTTTCTTAATCTATTAATTTGATTCAGTCTTCAACGACTTTATTCGTTAAAAGAATTAAATAAAAATAAATAAATAAAACGGGAACGAAGTCTGATTCCTCAGTCTAACCGTTTCGTTGGTGACTAGTTTGAGTGCATTTCATTCGTTCATGGTTAAACGGGAACTCATTGTAAACAACTCCATCGTTGGGTCGCTTGATCACTACATGTTTCGCCATGACTCCTGCTTAAAAGAGGTGTACTGTCATGATTGAGAAGAATATTCAGTAAACAAGGGAAAAAACGGCGACGATTTCAATTCCAAATTATACTTTACAAAATTATGAAGAAAAACGAGTAGTGCTGAAATCTAGAAGCACGAAACGAAATGACAGCGATACAAATCCTAGAAAAAAAATATTTAGTGGGCTTCAAAAGTTGACAGATGAATCTGCAGACTCGAGACTTAACTGAAATGAACTAATTTCAAAGTTTAATCGCCCATGTGGATTCATATTAACAACTCACTTGTAGTAAACTATCCTCGGTTTATGCTTGTTGTTACACTCTCAAAGAGGATAATTTCGTTGTCCTTCAAGTGGTCTATGAAACCGAAAATTCAAGGCTGATAATGCTCCGAAAAAGCCAAGGTTAGGATATTCAAGAACAAATATAACGTGGACGGTTTGTTGAAACGACTGCTAAGTCATTTTTCAACACAACGCGACGGTGTTCTCGACCCAGTTTTTTCTCGGCATTTTTGCTGCGCGCGCCGTTCTGAAATGATTGACTTTTCACCATGCGCACGGTTTATTGTAAAAATTGACATCGTGTTCTGGTCTCGAAATTTAGACATATTAGCCTTTTCAGTTTTGTTTACGTGTGTCAAGTCTACTTATAGCTTATAGCTTTTTTCTTGGCTTGGTAATACAAAAGAGCGCTACAACGTTACCTTGAAGCAGCAGGAGATCGAAATGGTGTGCTTGGGCATTGAATAATATTGCGATACATATATGTTATATGCCGGCTAAGGGTCGGTCCGTATGGTGAAAAACTATGACCGAGGTCTTGAAAATGCTGGCCGAGGTCACAGTTTTTCACCATACGGACCGACCCTTAGCCGGTAAATAACATTTTTTTTTAAACTTAACGAAACACATTCTGAAAGAACCCCAATGATTTAGGGCTATAAATACGGCAAGATCTTCCATAAACTGAACAATTTCTGAGCAAGTAAATGGTAGTTAAAGTAAAGGTGATACAAATTAAGGAGAGATGCTGTTCTGAAACATTTTCACTTGCGTAAATAAAAGTGATTAAAAAGGCTTCCAAACAAAGTTTGAAACATTATTTTTACAAGTATCTGTCACAATCTGACACCTGTCAATTAGAGAGCGCGTAAGAAAAAAAAAGCGCAAGAAGATTTGAAAAACAACGGAACCAGTTTGGCAAGGACTGTCGCGACAATGTTTTCTTCAAAAAAAATCAATGATATAACTGAAAGTATTATTAACTCTCATCGACGATTCATTCATGTACGAAGATTTACCTCTGTTCATTAAGTAAACGGCCAGGAAAGTAATTGTGAGTAAATTCAAATTTTTTATTTTGAAGTTGTGAGAGTTTGCTCGTTTGTTTGCTGCAACGGCGTATGTAAATCTGGTCTTTCCTCCACAAAAACGAAATTCGAACGGCACACTCCAACGAGACACAAGGGGATTTAACGCGGCCTTTTCTCAATAAATTCCTTCAGTTTCTGTTGTGCAATTTATGGTCCAAATGTCCAAATTGAACGGACTTTGAAAGACTCACCGAGAGCGTATATTTATTGTCGAACTGAAATTAAAACTTCGCTCGCTCTTTCCCTACGAACAAATTGTTTGAGAAAATTCAGACATTAAAGGAATTTTCAACCAGATGATTTACGCTTTTACATGGGACGCATTAGTGGTAGAAGTATGTATCCGGTTTAGTTTATTTTACATACAAATCTTTCTCAGTGAGTTCCTAGTAAGACCTCGCTACTTTCCGAGACTGGTGTCCGATTGCTTTGATGTTAAATAGGGCCAGTGTCTTATAGCAAAATTCGCCTTCCATACATACACTGATATCAGCTAAACTTCTCAGCTCTTAATTATTGTTATTCCATGTTTATCTTGCCCGGACAAACATATTTTCAGATGTAATCTGTTTTGCAACTTCTAGTACCCTTAAACCATTAATGAAGTCATGTCTATATATTAGCCCCCTTAGGATCTATTCCTAAATTACCAGCGTTATCGTGCCAAGAGATAAAATTAAGTGAAGGTAAAGAGAGCATTAGTAAAAACTACTGGTTGGATCCAACTAATGTCGAGAGTTCAAATTTGATTTACTGCGACATGATTTTGGAAGGTAAGTCAGTATACAAAGAATATAATTTACACAACGTTTGGTCTACCTTTGCCCTGGCCTTTTGTGAAATGTTTTCACCTTGTCTCAGTGATTTCT
The DNA here is from genome assembly GCF_964200805.1 of Pocillopora damicornis. Lineage (NCBI taxonomy): Eukaryota > Metazoa > Cnidaria > Anthozoa > Scleractinia > Pocilloporidae > Pocillopora > Pocillopora damicornis. The sequence goes on along the minus strand of NC_142670.1, from coordinate 31,963,367 downwards.
TCGATTAATTTTCAAATAGACATCGATGAATGTAAAGGCAGCAATGAAGTTTGTGACGAAAATGCAAACTGCTCCAATACTGTTGGGTTTTATAATTGCACCTGCAAAGACGGTTTTACTGGGGATGGACGCTTGTGCTCAGGTAAAATAGTTACAGACATGCCGAGGTACAATATTTAATTATTTTTCGCCTAAAAAACACTAGAGTTACATTTGAGCTATCTACAATCGAGTGAGTCAAGCTTGTATGCTATATCAGTGGACCCTTAGCATTACACAACGCAATTTAAGCAGGAACTACTGTCCTACTAGAGCTAAGTTTTGTTTTTTTAAGCAGCATTACCCATACATGTTTATACAAAGAGTTGCTATGATCTACATCCGGTTTTTTCCAGAGCCATCATGTTAGGAGACTAAAAAATAAAATTGGAGAAGAGAATATAATATCTAGGTTGCACGTTTCAAAAATCTAGTTCATTAAAGACGAAAAAGTGAAAGCTTTTACTTATTATTTGAAATGATGAAAGTAATTATAAATCGTCAGGTGACTAAAATAAAGTGCAAAATGTATTTACGGTTTCTCAGATATTGACGAGTGTAAAGGAAATCACTCCTGTCACGTGAATGCTAAGTGCAACAACACCCTTGGATCACATACATGTGAATGTCAGCCTGGATATACTGGAAATGGACAAAACTGCAAAGGTGAATTTAATGTCTTCGTTACAATATTTAGAATAGTCCTGCATGACACGTTTGACTACAGCGCCGCACCATTCAGCCGTGTTGCAAGACAATTAGATAATTTATTACTCATATGTAACTCGTTATGATTAAGGCAGCCGTTCCTCATGTTAAGAACCTCCTAGGTAACGTCCCTGATTTTTAAATGAACAATCTTGGTGACTTGTGTATTGTTATTCTCCACTAAAATTAACCTTATCACAATGATTGACAGAAGCATGAAAATAAAATCGCTCGTTTGGCTCTGAACCTTGTGCACAGGATGGATATGTGAGTGATTTTCGATCGTGCTACGTTTTCGCTGACGCTTAAGATATATTTGAGAGAAAAAAGTTGAAAATCATTATCATCAGCCGCACCGATAAACCCATGGAAAATTAAAGTTTAAATTACTAAAGTAACAGATAGCACTTTCTATCGGATTACCAGCGTAGTAAACGTCTCCAGATGTTGGAAAACATTCGAGAAAAAAAAAAAAAAAAAAGGAAATTTAACGCCTCCAGCTCGTAATTACAAACTTATGTCATGTCCTCACAACATCCCGCGTGGCTTATCTCGACAGTAAACTGATAGAAAGAGCGATGAATAAAGAGGGTAAGGTTCTAAAGAAGCTGTGGTGCTGCGTCGGCGGGAGAGTATAATAGGGTAATTAAGTACTATCAACAATTTTTTTACTGTGTATTGTACATTGACGAATGTAGCGAGGCCCATCCCTTTAAAATGAATAAATGCCATCCGAATGCACCGTGCACTAGTACCCAGGGCTCGTACAATTGTTCTTGCAATCCCACGCTTACTGGAGATGGTTTTGATTATCAAGGCTAGTTTGGTTTTTGAAGGCGATGAAATTTTTGTTTGGTTCCCACGTTGAATGTAGCAGTAAATTTCTTAGAGTTTACTTTCATCCGACATTCACATCGAGGAGGCATACTTTTACGCTCCCTTGATCACAAGAACGAATCAACTTTTGATTATAGGAGTAAGTTTCTAAAGAAACTGTAGTGCTGTGCCGGTGGGAGAGTATAGCAGGTAATTTAGTGTTACCAACTAAGTTGAAAGCGTAAATTGGCCACCGTAAAGAGTAAAAAAGCTAATCTACGTTTTCAACTCAGTTGTTAGCACTAAATTACCAACTGATTATGTTTTAAATGATTTCAAAACCTTACACAAACTTTAACATGATGCAGACACGATACTCTCCGTGGCACTTAAAAACTCTTTAATAATCTCTAACCTTCCAAGATTCTCTTATAATAAGAGCAGTTATGATCAATCAAACTTATTTGACTTATGCAAGCCAATTCGCGTTATGATTACAAATAATTGGATGATGCTAGTAAGCAGAGAGTTATTACACTCTCCTAGAAAATAATTGGGTACAAGCGAATACTTCTGGGCTGGCATCGTTGTGTGGGAGCTGAGGATTAATACTGAGGATGAAAAATGTCTTAAACGCATTTGGTAGCATCCAAGTGAGGTAGAAACAACTCGGGATTTGATGGGCGATTAAAGCAAGAGGAAACGTAATTCCTTATGATGCTATCATTTCATTTTAGTTCCTTTGTGCATCATCATTGGCTAACCCAAATTCTTCTAACCCGAACTCTTCAAAACCTGAGTGACGCTAATAGAAAGAGCAGTTAAGCTACACCAAAATTTGGTCCAGCGTTTTGTGGCAACTTACTCCCCGCGGAATTTTTTTTTTTGAGGGAGGGGGGGGGGGGGTATCAGGAACAAGCCAGTTGTTTCAGAGCCTTCTGGTTTAGAAATTGTAATATTCGTGATGAAATATGTTTCAAATATCTAATTCGTGAAACAAACACAAAAAAAAAGGACAGTTTTATTTCATATAATTATTCAAGTGATTACACAACTAAAAGTCCGCCCATTTTAAGGTGACAAACATGGTCAAGTACAAATATATAAATGGTTTCTCAGATATTGACGAATGTAAAGGAAATCACTCTTGTAACGTGAATGCTACCTGCAAGAACACCGACGGATACTATGTTTGTGAATGCCACCCTGAATTTAATGGAAATGGTCGAAACTGCACAAGTGAATTTAATCTCTTTGCTATAATATTAATAATATTCTTGCTCGAATCTAACCTGAAGACATATCATTAGTTTGTTATATGTAAACGATACTGGTTGTACTTCTAAGTCTGCTCAGAGCTGTCCTTTAATACGCTGTTTGAGAAAGAAGGAGCTCAAATTCGGATTAAGCTGAATTCATTTGGATCTCCATTTTAGCCTCTTCGAGTGATGATATCCTGCACATGTACTATTTGACCCCTTAATTAATGCATAGTCATTTTTTGTTAAGCACAAGCTTCAACATTGATTGGCAAGCTGCCAGAATTATGAGACGTGACAATAGATTTTGAACTATTGATTTTAATAACCCAAGTTCTTTTGTAATTTTCATTTCACTTTGCAGCCGATCCTTGCTATCATTATAAAAACCTGAGTGAAGCCAATCGAAATAAAATTCACCAAACACCGCCATCTGGACCAGTTTTGTGTGACACGGTATTCTCTGATGGATGGTATCGTTTTTTGGGAGCTGCAGGAACAAAAATGCCAACAACGCGTGTGCCAGCATACAGATGTGGTACACAGTGGTCTGGCTGGTTGAATGCTGCTCATCCTACAGTGGAAGAAGGTGAAGTTCGAAGGACGGTCTGCTTTAGTGATCGCTCTATTGGATGCCGATACGCAGGAACTATTTTTGTAAAAAACTGTGGATCTTACTTTATTTACCGACTTAGAAAGCCACCTGGTTGTGACTCACGCTACTGTAGTACAGACTAAATGTTAAGCCAATATATTTCGCGCAACAAGAGGACTCACAAATCGCTCCGTAAGTACATGTGTAAGAGGTTTTGACATGTGACGTATTCAACCTTTCTTCTCTATCATAGACATTATCAGCAGATTTTAACTTTGGTGGCAAACAGGTATTCAATTCATTAGAATGATAATTCTCATCGGATAGCCTTTGTTATTGAAGAGAGAATTGCCCGAAGGATCTTTAAAGTAATCTTCAAGCAAAATCTACAAGACGCAAACTCTCAAACTTATGGTTTTCGAGTGATGAGAGTCAAAATCTGATGTCCTCTGAAATTACATAAAGTTAAAGTAATAGTAGTGACTCAGTATTTTGAAACGTTAAACCAATTTCCAGATACAGTAAACAAAATTCAATGGTTTAGCTTGCGTAACCGTGTGTTAAATGTGTCCGAATCGACCAAAAAACATTTGAAATTAATGGATCGCTTACATCTCACGCTTATTTTGAATCAAAGTTAAAGATCTTTACGCAATGGCTTCAAAGTGTCCCTATACAGCTTTCTTAACTAAGAGCACGGGCACTTCATTCATTCAAGACGAAATTTGTTAAAATAATTTTATATAGGTAATCACGCGTTTCCAGTGCAATTTGAGATAAAACAGGACGAGAAAATTTCATCGACTAACCAAAATTGCATGAACCTGTAAGGCGAGAGCAACTTGCATATGTATTATTAAGTTTAAAAGCTGCTTGTAGCTTTTAAAAGTTGACCTATTTTACTATGGTTAATGTTTGCCTACAACATTAACACGCTAAAAGAAAGGTATTCAGAACTGCGATGTCACTGTTAAAAACAAGTATTTAGAGTAGCAAAGGTAAACACAAGTTTTCCTTTTTTATAATGCAAACATATTCAAAGAATCCTATGAAAAATAATATGCGCAGAAAAGAAACCCACCCCCACCGATATTTGATATTTCAATATTCTAGCCGAGACTAGTCTTCCAATAATTTAATGTTCATTTGTCTCTACTTTGCAAGAAGAGACCTGAACACAAAGCAAATGGGGCAAGGCAGGGCGAGTTAATTGACAACGTATCAAAATATAGAAAAATCGTTGGTGGACTTTTCAAAGCAAAGTGATATGAGCTGGGTCACTTTGTGGCTCAGCTTCTTGAGTGGTGTAAATATAAGGGCATCGTGTATATTACCTTATTATTTAACAAAAACTGTGTATCACTTTGTAAATACATTTACCTTACACGGATTATTTTCAGCTGAATTTCATGACACGAACACGGCAATAAATGTTAAGGGCAGTGTAGTCTATGGGTCAGAGTAGGTTCTCGATACCACTCATCTAATGAAAGGATATGTGAAAGACTTTTTAAACTCACTTCATAGCATCGCGAAAGAGTAGCTTTCACCATTTTTTAGTGGACTTAATGTCAATAACCAGGGAAAAATAACAACAACAACAAGGAAATGTTCGGACAAATGCATGAAACCAGAACCCAGTGAAGCAAAAACAGAGCCGTAAATCAAAACTGGGTTTAACTCTACATCGCAATGATTCAGTAACAAATGGAGAAAGTTATTGAAAAAGATTTTAACGTAAGGAACAGAAAAAGGAAAATAAGGAAATTTTTAACTTAATATTGAACATTTTTCTTCATTAATTGCAAGTAGTTTTTACAATTAATGTTTGAATAATTATGAAGTTAATAGTAATAAAAAAAACTTGTAAAAAGGCATCTCTTGTAGTTCATGCCTTTGTTAGTGCTAACGGGATGTAAATACATTTGATACCCTCAAGGGACAAGGGACAAGGGGGGGGGGGGAAACAAGAGGGGAAGGGTTGTTCATAAAAGAACAATGGGAGAAGTCATTGTTATCCTTAGGACCTTAGTATAGTAATGGATACCTCTTGCATTGTTGTACATAAATTGCTCTGAAAAAAATTCTTATTCACATGCCGCTGGTAAATGAAGTTACCAATAAAATGTGTAAACGTACTGGGCGGTTAATTCGAACGGTTAATAAATTTTTTTCCGTAAATGAATCCGTCGGAACTGTTGCAGAATAAAGCCTGGTGATAAAAACACGCGCGGTAATATTGCCCATCGTCTCCCGTTGCTGGATTGCATTATTTATCCTGTCCACGTCATCTGTTCGGCAGAAGGAAGTGAATAACGTTTTCGTACACCACAAATGTGAGTGCACATGCTGGCGTTACTATAAAAAGAAACAAAAACAACAACAATCAAACACACAATTCACAGTATAATCAACAATGAAGGTGTTTACATAGATTGCAGTTTCAGGGTTTCTTCTAAACCGCTTCATTGCTGGATTTCCGAATTTAAAAAAAAAAAAAACCAGAAAACCGCAAAAACTTACACTAACGCACAAATACTTGTGATAACGATAAGTATCTTAATTATTTCACATTATTCGAACATGTAACTGACGAAAATAATGACATGACACATACTCCGAATTTTGTAGCCTCTTAATGTACCTGATAATTCTCATCGGATAGCCTTTGTCATTGAAGAGAGAATTGCCCGAAGGATCTTTAAAGTAATCTTTAATCGCCTGTCTCTTCCTCCCAGTTTCTCACAGACTAGAATGTGCAAATAAGTTTAACACCTTATGGGGGTACACCCCATCTCTTAAGACCCTTTCCTTTACAAAGCGCCACCTAAAATTAAAGATGGAGCCCACTAAGCCCTATTGGCCAATTCTAGATTATACTTTGCGGTTTAACACATAAAACTAACGAGCAAATCTACTTGCATCATCAAATTTATCTTTAACATTCTGCCTTACCTGAGGACACTGGGAATTAATCCTTTGTAAAATCCTGTTACTCCTTCATGCCTAAGATTTTGAAAAGAACCTGTCGTGAGAAGAGGCCAGAAAAAGAAGAATACCTTCTTTCATGAAAATGTGGACTTTACCACTAAGCCGTAAGTCAATCCGAAAATTGGATCCAGTACTCAAACAAGCTGATTTCAGTTCTCCGCCAATTTTGGCCCAGTTCTTCGTCAAATTGTTTCAAACGGGCAAAACATGTACCTCTCTTTAATGTACATGGGTTTGAAAAGCTTGTCTGTAACGTATTGAAAAGCTTTAAGTTCTAATATCAAGTTCCAATTTACCTGAATGTTTTACTAATCACATCCACCGCGCCTTTGTATTCCACCATCGTGTACTGATTCTTTAGAAAAGTAAAATCCATGAAAAATGAATAACAGCAGGAAACAGTAAATACTGAACGATTTAACAAAACAGACTTGCTTAGAGACAGCTCCTGATATATTCAATTGGTTTTAGCAAATGTCATGGGCACAGGATCAAAACTTTCGTGCCGTGCGTTCCCATAACCATCGAAGAGAAGTTACATGCTAGTCAATCTTAGGAGGGCAAAGGGTTGATTCTTATCAATACTTCTGGGTGGAGAGGCGAGTTGAGATAAAAGTTTTTTCCAACAAATAACAACGCTTCAATCATCCGCCCTTAGCTATGAATGTGAGCGGAGTCAAAGCACTTCACATGTTCTTGTTTGTCAAGGTTTAAGATCAAGATTTTCTGGTTTGCTAACTCGGTTGAATTTGTGATCTTAAGGAAAGACGCAATCAACTATACAGACACATACATAGACAGTATTCTTAGACAATATTCCAATATACTATACAGACACATATATAGACAGTATTCTTGTTGATTGGTGTTCCAAAATATTGACTGTTGCCCTTTTTCAGCTCCTCATAGGCCATGAATTGCAGTGCTCCGTGTGATACGCCAAAAAGACCTGGAATGTAACCCTGGTCAAGTAAAATAAAATAGTTTGGGGATAATTCATGTTCCATCCAAACACATAGACTCAGGTTAATCACTGACAATTCTTTTAATGAAATTAATTTTTTGTGTCTGCATGGCAATACATCAAAATTTTAAAGAGAATTGATACCACTCATCACTATTGGAAAAGTAAAGAATTCACTGAAGTACTAAAAATTTTTAGAGAAAGGTTGTATATCTGCATTTTTTCATAAGGGAACCTATGGCTGCTAATTTAATTGCTATGTGTGCAACTAACATTTGCTATATCATCATTTGTGATCGCAGCCGCGTACCAAAAGTGTGCTATACCTGTGTCATTGTATCTTTCCATGTGGGCGTTAAATCCAATTATTTGAGCTATGCCAAGCTGGTGAGGCGTTAAGTAAGGCTGAGCTAGGTTTGCATGGTTGCTGCTTCTAGGACCAATGTTTATATCACTGCTTTGTGTTTGCTCTTTCCTTTCCTTTCTCTCTTTTTGATTGTTTCCCTCCTTTTTTAGAGTCTTAAAAAACCTCTGTTGGCTAAGTGCACATCTAGTGACCAAAACATACCAACTGTAACATCAAAATATTTCACATTAAGTCTCAAAAGTAAATATCAAAGACATAACTGTGATTGCATCATACAGACCTACACCTGTAAGATACCCAGGAATCTCTGCAATCAGATTGCCAAGCAATAGGTCACTTAAAAACAAATTAGAGAATGTCTTGTTGTTCATTTTTCAAATTGTACTCTCTAAGAACACTTTTATACTTCCACCACTGAATCTCCCATGCACCTTTAAAAATTAAAGACTGCATCTCCACAAATGTGGACAAAAAAGCATTGGAGAAGAGAATATAATATCTAGGTTACATGTTTCAAAAAATCCGAGGCTAGTTTGTTAAAGACAAACAAGAGAATACTTTTTTCTTATTGCTTGAAATGATTAAAGGAATTACAATCAAAGTTAGGTGACAAAATTAAAGTGCAAAATGCAACTACGGTTTCTCAG
>NC_142670.1:31942481-31947481 GCF_964200805.1 Pocillopora damicornis | reverse complement strand
ATTAGAAAAAGCCTTGCAAAAAAGTATCTCTAACTTGTAGTTTCTGCCTTTCTTAGTGCTAAGAAAACGTACATTGATTTACTACCCACAGGGGGGAGGGGGGGGGGGGAGAGTGAGGGAGGGGAATGTTCTTCATCAAACAACAAAGGGATAAAATATTATTACCTGTAGGGGCTAAGAATAGTGATGAATACCTCTTGCATTACTGTACATAAAATGCTCTGAGAAAAACTCATCTTCACATGATGCTGGTGAATGAAGAGTTCCTAATAAAATGTGCAAACGCACTGGGCCGTTAACTTTGCACCTTAACAATTTTTTTTCCATAAATGGAATCAGTCGGAACTGTTGCTGAATAAAGGCTGGTAATAAAACCACGTGCTGAAATTTTGCCCCTCGTCTTCCATTGCTGGATTGCATTATTTTCTTGTCAATGTCATCTGTTTCCGAAGGAAGTAAATAACTTACACCACGAATGTGAGTGCACATGCTGGCGTTACTCTAAAAAGAACAAACAAACAATCAAACGAAAAAATACAGTAAAACCAACAATGAACGTGTTAACAGAGATTGCTGTTTCTGGATATCTTCTCTAGCGCTCCTTGGCTGGATTTCCGAAATTCGAAAAAAAAAAAAGAAAAAAAAAACGAAAGAAAGAAAAACCAGAAAACTGCAAAAACTTACACTAACATATCAGATGGAGCACCGCCGACTTCTGTCCAGTCAAACATATGGATTTTCTTTCGCCTCTGCCGAACCAACGAGATGAAAATACCTTAAAATACCGATTGCTTTTTCAACCGTCACTTTTTCTTTGATACGTTACGGTTATTGTTATTATAGAGTTGAATTGCCAATCAGTTGGCATTCTAAGCCCAGAGATTGTCTTGAGCTTTACTTTGAGCCTTACCGGTGAAATGAGAGTGACTTTGCTCTAGGCTGAGAGATCGTTATCTTCTATCAAAATCAAGACACCTGATATCTCCACAAATGTTGATGAGTGAAAAAAAAGTGGCTATTGCACTAAGGTAACCTGGCCCAAACCTCCAAAAATTTCCCCAACATAATCTCAAAGATAACGCAACACAATCAGTTACTCGCCAAACATAAGATTATCGATTTGTTGATGGTGAGAGTGACTCTAAACGAGTACACTTCAAACTTCGAGTCTCTTGACTGAGACAAACACCGTGTCCCAGACGCTTTTTTCGAAATAGTTTCACTATTCTTTTATTACACTTTTTTTTCGAATTTCTGTTGTTCTTAGCAGTAGAAACAAAGCACGAATGTAAATATTGCAAAGGAAAGCTCGTCCATGGAAAAACGCCAACGTTTGACTGAGAGGTTTGAAATTTCAAAATTTAGACCACCTGTTCATGGTCTAAAATTCAAATTCAATTGAAGGATCCTTAGAATTAGAGGACATTAGGATCACACAGTTCTAACTCAATTTAGTCATTTCAAATAAAATTTTGTTAAAAAGTTATCTTCTATTGTTCAGTCGCATGTCACATTTAAACAATGTTAAAATGAGTGAGCAGCCCAGCGTAAAAAAAAAAGCAAAAAACAAGCAACCCAGAAAGAGCGAGCCTCTATTAGTATAAAAGTTTTATATTCAAATGATGGTCATTAATAGCTGTTAGGACCTGCCAAGTCTCTCATTTGAAAACAACCTATACGATACAATATCATATTGTGGTGACAAAGGGGTTGAAAGACACGCTAGGAATTCTTCAGTAAGTATAATTTGGGAGCAACATACATCATAAATTAAGTAAGGTAAGGATAAAAAGAACTTGAACACGTTAGATGACAAAAAATAACCTGTCACATTTGCAGCGTCATTAACTTAAATGAACTTCACAGTCGTCCAATTCTTAGTGTCAGGCTCATATTTTTCTGGAATTTCGTAAGTTTGTTTGCATTTCCGTTGAATATTTCTGCAATTTTCTTGGCCTGATCCTAAACTTAAATTCGAATTGTAGCTTCATCTCTTCACTCAAGTTTTTATGTCGTTCTCGAATAATGGAATCTTGTTTACTATGAACAAATTAACTGCATCCCACATCATCAATATTTGCTTAGCTTAGAACAGACAATTTGACGTTCCTCGAGGTTAATTATGTTTTCCTTAGGTTACGGATTGGTTTCTTTAGTTAGGAAATGGATAATGAAAGAAATTAGAGGGATATGTTATGAAAATACTCCTAAGAGCTGATTTTAAATTAGCTTTGGTATGTTTGTAGTTAAAATTTACCAAACCTTAATTCGTGCCTAAAAGCTAATAATTTATACCGATTAGTTTCATTCAAAATTGATGAAACAAGTATCTTCGCTATTGGTTGGCAAACATCGCAAACAGAACGATTATAATATTTTAACTTCCGGCCCGAATCTTGTTGAATTCAATACTTGCGAGGAGCCAAAACAGAAACGATGAAGTTTTTTTTAATGTTAATTTTTATACATTGGCTTAAAACAAACGGTTGGTATCGTAATGATAGTTGTAATACCTTGATGAAAAACAGCATTTTTAACTCGGTAGCAATCAGGTGACTGAGGGCTGCATTTCGTATATTTATCAGCTCTAGAGTTGCGTAGAATAAGTTTGACTTAAATCCCAAAATAGGGTTTGGTAAATATTTGACGGCAAACTAACTACTGCTACCTTTTAGGATTTAGTTTTCAGATATCACCTATGAATGTCATCCATAGAAGGCTTGTGTATTTGTTTTAACGCGATGGCTGTCGAATTCTACGTTGTTTTTACTTTCACTCAACGGTTTTGAGGTTTTGCGGTGCCTTGGAAAAGATTAAACGGAAAAAAAATTGTGGCAAATGTCATGCGGGAACTCACTTTATTCTCTATATATAGAGGGCTGAAGTAGTCTATAAGACTGCCATAAACAATTAAAACAAACAATTGATAGCGTCCATATAAGTTTCGGCTAGAACGGAAACATGAGGTTCATTTTCGATAAATGATTCGAAACAACTTTTCTCTCAACTGTTGATAACTGAGTCAAAAAATGTTTTTTTGGGAATAAATATTAAGAGAATAAATTTAAAATTACTTGACCGATCGTACTTCTTTTCTGCTTTGAGAAGTGGAATCTTCAGGAATTAATTATTTTCAAGTCACACAGGTGTTCTTATCTGGGACTCAAGTTTCATGCACAAAGGCTGTGCATTGAGTAACGAAGCTACCTGGCAACAATTTGACGCAAAGTGCGGATGTAATTTCAGGGGGCTTCTCTTACGTATGTCAACACATCATTCTGAAATGTTTGAGGGCACTCGTTTTTGAGCAGAGGTGAATTATTTATCTTTTAGGCTTAAAAGTTTCTGAGAGCTGATAACCAAGTCTCCCTGACGTTGGTGAGTGTGGGGCTCTAAGGAATAATTGCGTGTTTATCATTCGATATTCCTCTTCAGGGTAAGTGAAATTTTCTGTTATCATTAGGATGAGAAATAATGTTGTTTCATGTGCTAATAAAACGGTAAAATTGAGCGTGCTTTATCCGTGTGTTGATACATTAAAGAAAAAAATTGCAAGCGTTTGAGCTCCAACATATGGTGCAAAATATTTTATTGAGGGGTTCAAAGAAGCGAGCACTCATCTTTTACCAACACAACCTACGACAAGGCAAATTTTTTACCGCTAAACAACAAATTAGAGATTCGTGTAAACGGTACAAAAATCATGTAAAGAGTTCTTCACTGTATAACGTTAAAAATAAAACCGAGACCAAAGATTTGCCGCAATTAGACTGGCCTTTTTCAATTGAAAAGCCTCAATTCAATCGACGAATTCACAATGCAAGTTCAACCTCATATCTTCCCTCTTAAACTGATATGAAGGAGGAATCGAATCATTTTGTTCAAACCAAATCTTTAGCACGAAAGTTCTGCCTCGTTGTTTAACAAGGGTGACGGAAAATGGCAAGCACAGTAAGGTAAGGAAAAAGCAGAGTCTTATTTAACCTTTCTTTTCCTATCAAATTGCCATCACTTGAATATTCTCTCTCATAAATCGAATGGTCACGAAAATATCGCTAAAATATCGCAGCTCATAACAACATGGATCAAGACATTGCAACAAATATTTGGATGCTTGCCTGGCTCGTTTTATTTTCATCTGTTAGTCGTGAAGCCGATCGACATCTCAGCTGCGATTCTGTCTAAGAAACAACATTTATAATTCCCAAATAACTGCAAGAGATGTAATAGTCATAGATATCGAAGAAGCGGTGAACAAAGGTGTAGCAACTCAGACAGTAAAACATGTGGTAGACGCGTTGTTGACTTGCAGCCGATTCAGAATGGATTCCTTCATTTCTCTTCCATTTGTTTCTGCCTCCGTCTATTTTTTTAGTACATTTTTGTTTGTTTACTTGTTTGGTTTGGTTTGTGTTAAATGTATGTGCCAGAAAAAAAAACGTTCAAAGCATATTCCCAAATAATATACACTTTCCAATTTCAGCATCGGTGGCAATGGCGTGGAATTCAAGCTTCCTCGTCCTAATGGCCTCTTTGTATCTCATGAACCTCGCTATTGCTAAAAGTCCGTGCAAGACAGAAGTTAGCGTGCCTGGAATGGCTCTCAAAAGATTCGTCTTTAAAAAGGTCCCAGTATCAGCTCCTCATGTGTGCGATATCACCTGCGAGAGGGAAACGATATGTCAAAGCTACAACTATGTAATTGGCGAAAAGTCCTGTGAATTGAACACCCGAACCAAGGAAGCAAGGCCCAAGAATTTCCAGCCAGATGATTTACGCTTTTACATGGGACGCACTAGTGGTAGAAGTATGTATCGGTTTAGTTTATTTTAAATACAAATCTTTCTCAATGAGTTCTTAGTAAAAACCTGCCACTTTCTGAGAGCAAGTTTCTGATTGCTTTGTTATTAAATACATTAATATCAGCTAAAATTCACGGATCTTCATTATTATCATTCTGTGTTTATCTTGCCTGGACAGATATTTTTTCAACTCTAATC
>NC_142670.1:31884981-31934981 GCF_964200805.1 Pocillopora damicornis | reverse complement strand
AAACTATCAAACTATCCGAAAATCGTTTGTGCTCTTTTCTTAGGAAAGTGATATGAACTGGTTCACTTTGTGACTCATTTTCTTGAGTGGTACAAATAGAAGGGCATCGCGTATGTCATCTAATCATTTAACAAAAACTGTGTATCTCTTTGTAAATACATTTAACTTACACGAACATTTTTAGGGCAGTGTAGTCCACGGGCCAGAGAAGGTTCTCGATACCAAAGAGTAGCTTTCTCCATTTTTTTAGTGGACTTAATATCAGTAACCAGGGAAAATGACAACAACAAAGAAATGTTCGGGCAAATGCATGAAAAAAGAACCCAATGAAGTAAAAACAGAGCAATCAATCAAAACTGGTGGTAACTTTACATCACAACGATTCAGTAACAAATGGAGAAAGTTATTAATAAATATCGTAACGTAAGGAACAGAAAAAGGAAAGTAAGATACACTTTTTTTAGAACTGTCGCAATTAACTAAATATTGTACATCTTTCTTGTTTAAATTGCAAGAAATTTTCACAAATAATGTAAGAATTTAATTGTCAATTATTATTAAGTAAATAGTAATGAAAAAAAAACCTTGCAAAAAAAGTATCTCTTGCAGTTTCTGCCTTTGTTAGTGCTATGGGAATATAAATTAATTTACCACCCACAGGGGGGGGGGGAGGGAGGGGGAGAATGTTCTCCATAAAAGAACAAAGGGATAAACTATTATTATCTGTAGGGGATAAGAATAGTAATGGATACCTCTTGCATTGCTGTACATAAAATGCTCTGAGAAAAACTCATCTTCAGATGACGTTGGTGAATGAAGAGTTACTAATAAAATATGTAAACGCACTGGGCGGTCAACTTTGCACCTTATTAACAAACTTTTTTCCATAAATGGAATCAGTCGGAACTGTTGCTGGATAAAGCCTCCTAATAAAACACGTGCTGAAATTTTGCCCATCGTCTTCCATTGCTGGATTGCGTTGTTTTCCCATCAATATCATCTGTTCCCGAAGGAAGTGAATAACGTACACCACGATCGTGAGTGTACATGCTGGCGTTACTCTAAAAAAAAACAACAATCAAACGAAAAAATACAGTAAAACCAGCAATTAACGTATTCACAGAGATTGCAGTTTCTGGATATCTTCTACAGCGCTCCTTGGCTGGATTTCCGAAATTCGAAAAAAAAAAAACCGAAAACCGCAAAACTTACACTAACACATCAGATGGAGCACCGCCAAGTTCTGTCCAGTCAAATATATGGATTTTTTTTGGATACCTTAAAATACCGAGAACTTTTTATACTGCACACCTTTTATTTTACATGTTACAGTATTGTTATCATAGCGATGAATGGGCATTCTACGCCCAGAGCTTGTCTTAAGCTTTACTTTGAGCCTTATTGGTGAAATGAGAGTGACTTTGCTCTAGGCTGAAATCAAGACACCTGACATCTCCACAAATGTTAATGAGTGAAAAAAGTGACTATTGCAATTAGGTAACCTTGCCCAAACCAGCAAAACTTTCCCTAACATAATCTCAAAAATAACGTAACACAAACATAACATTATCTATTCGTTTGGAATTATTCAGCACACTAGGACGAATATGGAAAGACTATCGGGCATCAATTGAATTAACATCCGATAGCATCTCGAACTGTGAACAGGACCCTGAGAGTGACGCTAAATGAGTACGCTTCAAATTTCGAGTCTCCTGACTGAGGAAAACACCATGTCTCAGAGGCTTTTTTCCAAATATTTTCACAATTCTTTTATTAATTTTTTTTTTCGAATTTCTGTAGTTCTTAGCAGTAGAAACAAAACAAGAATGTGAATATTGCAAAGAAAAGCTCGTCCATGGAAAAGCGCCAACGTTTGACTGAGAGGTTTGAAATTTCAGAATTTAGACCACCTGTTCATGGTCTAAAATTCAAATTCAGTTGAAAGATTTCTTAGGACTAGAGGATATTAGGATCACACAGTTCTAACTCAATTTAGTCATCTCAAATAAAAAATTTTTCAAAAGTTCTCTTCTATTGTTCAATCGCATGTCATATTTAAACGATGTTAAAATGAGTGAGCAACGCGGCGTAAAAAAACAAAAACAAAAAACAAAAAACAAGCAACCCAGAAAGAGCGAGCCTCTATTAGTATAAAAGTTTTATATTCAAATGATGGTCATTAATAGCTGTTAGGACCTGTCAAGTCTCTCATTTTCAAACAATCTATACGATACCTTATCATATTGTGGTGACGAAGGGGTTGGAAGACACGCTAGAAATTCTTCAATGGTATAATTTGGGAGCAACATACATCATAAGTTAAGTAAGGTAAGGATAAAAAGAACTTGAACACGTTAGATGACAAAAGAGAACTTGTCACATTTGCAGCGTCATTAACTTAAATGAACTTCACAGTCGCCCAATTGTTAGTGTCATGCAGAGTAATAAATTATTCAATTTTTTCTGGAATTTCGTGATTTTGTTTGCATTTCCGTAGAATATTTCTGCAATTTACTTGGCCTGATCCTGAACTTAAATTCTAATTGTAGCTTCATCTCTGCACTCAAGTTTATACGTTGTTCTCGAGTAATGGAATCTTGTTTACTATGAACAAATTAACTGCATCCCACATCATCAATATTTGCTTTGCTTGGAACGGACAATTTGACGTTCATGAAGTTTAATTATGTTTTCCTTATTTTGCGAATGGGTTTCTTTAGTTAGGCAATGGATTATGAAAAAATGAGAGGGATATGTTATGAAAATACTCCTAAGAACTGATTTGTAAGTAGCTTTCGTATGTTTGTAGTTTAAATTAACCAAACCTTATTTCGTGCCTAAAAACTAATAGTTTAAACCGATTAGTTTTCATCTAAAATTAATGAAACAAGTATCTTAGCCATTGGTTGGCAAACATTGCAAACAGAACGACTATAATACTTTAACTTCCGGCCCGAATATTGTTGAATTCAATACTTGCGAGGAGCCAAAACAGAAACGATGGAGTTCTTTTTTTGATGTTAATTATTATACATTGACTTAAAACAAACGGTTGGTATCGTAATCATAGTTATAATGCCCTGGTGAAAGACAGTATTTTTAACTCGGTAGCAATCAGGTTGTTGAGGACCGCATTTCTTATATTTATCAGCTCTTAAGTTTGACTTAAATCCCAAAATAGCTTTTGGTAAGTAGTTGACGGCAAACTAACTACGGCTACCTTTTAGGATTTAGTTTCCAAATATCACCTATGAATGCCATCCATAGAAGGCCTGTGTATTTGTTTTAACACGATGGTGGTCGAATTCTTCTTTGTTTCTACTTTCCCTCGACTGTTTGGGGTTCTTTGCGGTGCCTTAGAAAAGATTAAACGGAAAAAAAAAATTGTAGCAACTGTCGTGCGGGAACTTACTTTATTCTCTATGTATAGAGGGCTGAAGTAGTCTCTCTAAGACTATCTAAACAATTAAAACAAACAATTGATAGCGTTCATATAAGTTTCGGCTAGAACGGAATTATGAGGTTCATTTTGGATAAATGATTCGAAACAACTTTTCTCTCAACTGTTGATAACTGAGTCAAAAAATGTTTTTTGGGGAATAAATAGTAAGAGAATAAATTTCAAATTCCTTGACCAATCGTACTTCTTTTCTGCTTTGAGAAGTGGAATCTTCAGGAATTAATTATTTTCAAGTCACACAGGTGTTTTTATCTCGGACTCAAGTTTCAATGCACAAGGGCTGAGCATTGAGAAACGAAGCTACTTGGCAACAATTTGACGCGAAGTGCGTATATAGATTCTGGAGGGCTTTTCTTAAGTATGTCAACACATCATTCTGAAATATCTGAGGGCACTCGTTTTTGAACATGAGATGAAATATATATCTTTTAGGCTTAAAAGTTTCTGAGAGCTGATCTGTCTGTCTCCCTGACGTTGAAGAGTGCGGGGGCTCTAAGAAATAATTTTGTGTTTATCATTCGTCTTTCCTTTTCAGGGTGAGTAAAGTTCTCTCTTATTACTAATATGAAAAAATATATATTTTACTCTGTGCAAATACAAAGTTCAAATCGAACGTGCTTTCTCTGTGTACTGATACATTAAAAAAAAAAATTCAAAGCGTTGAGCCTGAACATATCCAGGTGCAAAATATTTATTAAGGACTTCAAAGGAGCGAGCACCCATCTTTTGCCACACATACACGTAGCTGGTAAATGACAAATATTGATAAAATAATCATTTCAAATGCTTTTCAGTCCTTTTTCGCAAAGCAACTCTAAACTGGTAAAGGAATGCGACTAAATTTTTCAGGAAAAGAAAAATATTTTGCTTTTATGAATAAGATTCTAACCTTATTATCTTTGCTTTCTCGAATGGAACTGAATAGCGAAACAGAAGCTAAAAAATTAGAAACAAATTACATCTAAACAAATTACTGAATAGACAATTTTTTACCATCAAATAACAACTTTGAGATTCGATTAAACGGTACAGAAATCATATAAAGAGTTCTGCCGTGCATAACGTTATAAATATAATCAATACCAATGCTTTGCTCTAATTAAACTGAACTTTTTCAATTAAAAAGCCTCATTTCAATCGATGATTCATAATGTAAGTTCAACCTCATATCCTCTCTCTTAAATTAATATGGAAGATGAATCAAATCATTTTGTTCAAAACGAATCTTCAGCGCAAAAGTTCTACGTTATTGTTTTATACAGCTAAAAGAAAATTGCGAGCGCGGTAATATTAAGGTAAGGAAAAAACGGAGTCTTGTTTTAACCTTTTTTCCTGTCAACTTGCTATTAGATGAATATTCTCTCCCATAAATCGAACGGTCACGATCGATATGTTTTGTATCGCCAAAATATTGCAACTCAAAACAACAATGGATCAAGACAAACTCTAAAAGAAATCTGTGGTTGTGACAGAACCCATACCGACAAATATTGACTAAGGAGTCTTTTTAACAGTAGTGTAAACTCCTATTTATAACTCTGTAGTAATCGTGTACTATTTTCACCCGATCAAAAAAAATGACGTAATTTATAATGAACTCACTGCATCAAAATTTTAACTGTGCAATGTTTTTCAAAGCTTTGCAAATATCAAATAGAACAAACTCTGTATAAGTTATGTAAGTCTCAGCCTCGGCCTCTGCATTTCGTAAACAAGTTGCAAAGTACCATACTATGATATGTCAGCATATTATACTGAACTATTTATGAGCATCTGCTTTGAGCAGAAGTTCGACATGTCTTAGCTTAATAGCCCATAAGAAATGATAATCGATTCTTGTGACGTTGCTGAGGGCAAGGAGTTACAAAGAAAATTGCGTGCAAGAGATAACATCCTTTCTTGCTTCGTATTAATTTTTTTATTATTCCTTTGGGGTGAGGTCGATTCCAGCTATCTTTGTTGTGAAAAAATGAAGGGTTTTCTTTGTTTTAGAGAATTATTGCTGGTTACAACCGCAAGATTCTTGCTGTGTGTTATGATATTTGAAAATATATTTCAAGCCATCACGATAAGAAATCAAGTATAATTAATCGCGAGAACTTCGCAGAAATGCAACTGGAATTGTCTACTGTGTCTACAAATACAGTTTAAATATAAAAATATTGAAAACACCATGCTTTTTAAATTGAATAGTTTTAAACTCCTTTTTCTTCGATTTTGAATGATGCCGAAAAAACAAGCATTTCTTTGTTCTTTTCAAACTTATGTAACACGGAATTCACTTAAAGACGTGCAGGTGTTCTCTCTTTATTCATATTTCAACAATACAGGACGCCTTTTCTCCCGTTAAATTTTAACGTTTTCATTCACACGTCCCTTTTTGTTTAAGTTTATGAAATTGTTTACACTTGATGACTCGTGTCCACGAAATAGTTTATAACATAATGATGATACGGAAATAAAGCATAACTGAATTAAATAAAAGTGTAGAGGTTCGATGTGTATGAATTAAATCGTTTATTTGAGCTCATAATTACTTATTTGTTGCATAAAAACCGCGTGCCTGTAAGAAACAGAAGCGTGTTATTCCTTATTCTTATTCTACCTTTCAGGACCTAACGGAGTCCTTTTCTTAATTGGTAATTTACATTCTCTAACGGCGGATGGCAAGTTTAAGAAAACAAAATATGTTTCTATCCACCAAAGGTAACACTCGATACACTTATACTGCTACGAAACGTTCTGATATTTGCAAATAAATTCTAAACCGTTCCAAGCCCGAAAAAAAAACAGACATATATTCTCATGGACCAGACAGGAGTAAGAAATGAGTTATTGATAAAAGTTTTTCTATTGACTGCTGTGACTGCAATTAAAGAAATATGAGACAACAAATGCTTATGACAGCATCCTTTTAGAAATGTTTTAAATTTCTTGCAGGAAAGATGTTGCACCTTAACAGGTAAGCCAGTTTTTAGTTAACACTCCAAGAATGAAAAACTTTATTTAAACTATTTGGAATATACAAATTCTTCCTTTTGAGAAGAAAAAAAAAAGACATGTATTCTCATGGACCAGACAGGAGTAAGAAATGAGTTATTGATAAAAGTTTTTCTATTGACTGCTGTGACTGCAATTAAAAAATGTAAGACAACAAATGCTTATGACAGCATCCTTTTAGAAATGTTTTTAATTTCCTACAGGAAAGCTGTTGCACCTAAACAGGTAAGCCAGTTTTTAGTAAATACTCCAAGAATGAAAAACTTTATTTAAACTATTTGGAATATAAAAATTCTTCCTTTTGAGAAGAAAAAAAAAAGAAAAAAAAACAGACATGTATTCTCATGGACCAGACAGGAGTAAGAAATGAGTTATTGATAAAAGTTTTTCTATTGGCTGCTTTGACTGCAATTAAAGAAATATAAGACAACAAATGCTTATGACAGCATCCTTTTAGAAATGTTTTTAATTTCTTACTGGAAAGGTGTTGCACCTGAACAGGTAAGCCAGTTTTTAGTTAACACTCAAAGAATGAAAAACTGTATTTAAACTATTTGGAATATACAAATTCTTCCTTTTGAGAAGAAAAAAAAAAGAAAAAAAAAAGACATGTATTCTCATGGACCAGACAGGTGTAAGAATTGAGTTATTGATAAAAGTTTTTCTATTGACTGCTGTAACTGCAATTAAAAAAATATAAGACAACAAATGCTTATGACAGCATCCTTTTAGAAATGTTTTTAATTTCTTACAGGAAAGATGTTGCACCTTAACAGGTAAGCCAGTTTTTAGTTAACACTCCAAGAATGAAAAACTTTATTTAATCTATTTGGAATATACAAATTCTTCCTTTTGAGAAAAGAATAAAAGAAAAAATCGTCCAAACGAATTCGATGTGGCAGTGAAGATATCGCTTTCCAAAAATCTGACAGTTACAAAATATGGCCAAAATTTATCACATAGAACATTAAAAAACTACAATAAATCCATAGGGAAATTTTTTTCAATACAAGAGCTTCAAGCATGCTCCCTAAAAAATATCACCTTGGGAAGACCTGCGTATTTGTTTTAACACGATGATGGTCGAATTCCTATTTACTCAGAGGTTTTAAGGTTTTGCGGTGCCTTCGAAGAGATCAAATTTAAAAAGAATTGCGCTAAATTTGATGTGAGAAATTGCTTTATTATGTATGTTCAGAGGGTTGGAGTAGTCTTTAAGACTAGCACCTACGTTAAAAAAAACCAATTGATAGCTTTCAAATAGGTTTCGGCAAGAACGGAATCATGAGATTCACTTTGGATAATGACTCAATACTTCTTTTCGCTCAATTGTTGATAACTAAGTTCAGTCAAAATATATTTTTTGGGAATAAATAGTTAGATAATAAAGTTCAAATTTCTTGACCGATAGTACTTCTTTTCTGCTTTGAGAAATGGAATCTTCAGGACTTAATTATCTTCAAGCCGCACAGCTGTTCTCAGTCGGTTGTAATTTGCGTCCACAGAGCGTCTTTCCTATAATAGAGACCTCATGAGGAGGTTCGGGTAATTTCCATTCTATAAACTGATTAAAAACAAATGTCCTTAGGGCATCAATATTTAAAATTCGAAATTTTTGGTCATGGAACCATAGGGACTTTTGTTAAGTGTGTCAACACATCAGTCTGAAATGTTTGAGGGCATTCGTTTTTGAGCAGAGGTGCAATATATATCTTTCAGGCTTGAAAGTTTCTGAGAGCTGATAATCAAGTCACCCTGACTTTGGGGAGTGCAGGAGCTCTAAGGAATTATTGCGTGTTATTCATACGTTATTCCTTTTCAGGGTAAGTAAAATTCTCTGTTTTTATTACGATGAGAAAAAATGTTGTTTCTAGGCTAATACAACAGTATAATCGAGCGTGCTCTTCCGTGTATTTTCACATATAAAAAAAATTCCATGCGTCTGAGCTCAAACATATGAAGCAAAATATTTTTTTGAGGACTTCAAAGGAGCAAACACTCATCTTTTACTAACACACCCTACGACAAGACAATTTTTCACCGCTGAAGAACAAATTAGAAAGTCGTGTAAACATTAAACTTATAAAGGAATGAGACTACATCCAACAGGGAAAGAAAACATATATTGCGTTCATAAATAAGATTCCAACTTTATTATATTTGCTTTCTCGAATGGAACCGTAAGGAAAAAAGAAACTAAAAATGTAAAAATAAATTATTGACAAGACAATTTTTTACCTCTAAAGAACAACTTAGATATTCGTGTAAATGGTACAGAAATCATGTAAAGAGTTAAAAATAAAATCGAGACCAAAGGTTTGCCGCCGTTCAACTGGCCTTTTTTAGTTAAAAAAGCCTCATTTCAATCGATGGATTCACAATGCATAAGTTCGACTTCACATCTTCTCGCATAAACTGACATGGAAAAGGGGTCAAATCATTTCGTTAAAACTGAATCTTTAGCGCAAAAGTTGTGCGTCATTGTTTTGTGCAGCTGACGAAAAATTGCAAGCACAGTGATATTAAGATAAGAAACCTAAAAGATGTTTAAAAGAGTAAGCGTAAAAATAAAAAACAGACCAAAACAAAAAAAAACAAGCAACCCAGAAAAAATGATGGCGAGTCTCTATTAGTATAAAATGATCATGAATAGCTTTTAGTCATGTCCCTCATTTTAAAACAACTGTACGTGCACTTGAGGTGACGAATGGGTTGGAAGAAACGCGAGAAATTCTTTAGTGGTATAATTTGGGAGCAACCTACATCATAAAATTAAGCAACATAAGGATAAAAAGAACTTAACAAGTTAGATGACAAAAAAAAACCTGTCACAATTGCAGCGTCATTAATTTAAATGAACCTCACTGACGCTGAATTGTTAGTGACAAGTTGAGTAGTAAGTGATTAAAATTTTTCTGGAATTTCGTAAGTTTGTTTGCATTTCCGGACAAGTAAATTTGGCTAAATTTACTTGGCCTGATCCTGAACTTAAATGCGAATTATAGCTTTATCTCCGCACTCAAGTTTTTATGTCGTTTTCGAATAATGGAATCTTGTTTACTCCTGTCTGCTACTATGGAGCGTTCTCGCGAATTTTCGGGCGGGCCATTAATTAATCCATGACATGTATTATTATTATTCATCTGATAGATAGATAGATAGTTTTCAAAGTAAGATGTAACTTGGCGGGAATTCAACATTTACCAGTTGCGTCTTATCCTCAATATTTTCAGATTCAGCACAAGGAAAAAAGGATGTGGTGGCTGTTCTGCCATTTAAGATTCGTCATTTTCGCATCTGCCATGGAGTTTCTCACAGCTAATGATCAATGTAGGACCGAAGTAAATATACGAGGAATGGCTCTCAAGCGTTCTGTTTTCAAAAGGTGGTCAGTGGCGGCTCCTCATCTTTGTGATGTCAAATGTGGACAAGACATTACATGCCAAAGCTATAACTACCATAGAAAAAACCAAATATGTGAACTAAATAACCGCACCAAGGAGGCGAGACCAGAGAATTTCTTTTCAGCACCCGCGTGGTTTTACATCCGGCGATTGAACGGCAGAAGTGAGAAATCAAAGCTATTTCCATCTATGTGATTTCTATTTCTATAAATCTTCTTCATCCAGGAAGAACTAAGAAAAGGAAGTAAACGTAAAACATATTTTTACTTCAGCTCCCTTAGGCTCTATCCCTGAATTACCGGCGCTGTCTTGTCACGAAATAAAGGCAAGTGAAGGTAAACACATCATAAGCGGCAAGTATTGGCTTGATCCAACTTGTAAAGGAAAGGCAAAACTGATTCACTGTGATATGGTTCACGAAGGTAAGTGTTATAATTTTGTATGAGTTATTTTATTTTGTTACGAGTTATCAGTAACATGGAATTATTATAAATTATATTATTATTGATATGATGATCTTAATATTTGGTTTGGATCCGTTCTAGCGTGGATGTCTCTCTCAAGTTGCTCTAACTTAGCTAATGCTTCTCTTTCCACATTCCAGATATAGATGAATGTAAATATAACATCAGTAACTGCGATGTAAATGCAAACTGTACCAACACGTATAGTTCTTACAAATGCATATGTAAAGTGGGATACACCGGCGATGGACACTCATGTTCAGGTAAATTTGAAGATGACCTTATTAATATTTTCCAATAAAACCCATTTTTGTAAATATTCTCACGGTTTTCAGTAGCGTTACCCATGCATGTTTAGGCACAGAGTAACCATGGTTTACACCTGGCTTGTTTCAGAGCAGTCAGGTTGATAAATTAAACTATTTGTGCTGAAATATAATTTCGCAATATCTAATTCATGTAGCCCTAAAAGAGAAACATTTGTTTTATAATTTGTGATGATCAAAGGAAATAAACGACTATAAGTTATAAAAACGATAAGGTGCAAAAAGGTATCGATGATTTTCAGATATTGACGAGTGTAAAGGAAATCATTCTTGTCACGTGAATGCTATCTGCACAAACGCCAAAGGATTGTACGTTTGTACTTGTCACCCCGGATTTACTGGAAATGGACGCAACTGCACATGTATTTGATCCGTTTCTTTTGTAACCATTTCCATTAGAACGAAAAGCACTATCATCGTTGCAAGACTTGTTTTGCCAGCATACCTTTTATAAAAAAGAGATGAGTGTAGGCCTGAAGACAATGTTGATAATGACACAATTGTATTAAATTGACATTCAGTGGTAAAAAATCTCAACTGACAAAGGGAGACTTGATGGATGGGCTTACAGGACAGAACAACGGATTTAAACTCGCGGGGAACCAAGAAAAATTCTAGTGAGCGCTAAAGTGAAGCGCTTGCGTCTAGGACCCGAGAAAACAAGACCAAGGTTTCTAAGGTTATGCTTGGCAACTTCTTCTCAATTGCATAATTTAAAATTTATTCTTTTTTATGTTTATCGTTTTACAGATATTAACGAGTGTAAAGGAAATCACTCTTGTCACGCGAATGCTACATGCATGAACACCAAAGGATCGTATGTTTGTACTTGTCACCCCGGATATACTGGAAATGGAAGCGACTGCACAGGTACTTGATGCATCTCTTTTGAAAACATTTCCATCAGAAAAAAAACACTATCATATTTGCGAGACTTGTTTTACCAGCATACCTTGTATTGACCCTTTCACTCCTAAGATCTCATTAGTAATTCTCCTTACTGTCTGCCACACAATTCTTATGATGTCAGTTCTAAGAATTTGGTATTGAATCAATTGATAATCCCCAAGCTGATATTTTTCCTTATTCTCGTCACTTGTCTGTTTGATATTGTAATGATTTGGTAAGGAGAATTTCTTTCTTGGTCTTTAAAGGGAGTTAGGAGGTTAAGTAAACATTCAGTGTAAGGTAAAAAATCTCCACTGGTAAAGGGAGACTTGATAGATAGGCTTACAGGACAGAACAACAGATTTGAACTTGGGGGAACCGAGAAAAAAATCTGGTGAGTGGTTGTGTGAAGCACTTGCGTCTGGAACCACAAGACAACAAGACTAGGGTTTCTTACGTTGTGCTCGTCATGTTTACGATTTTACAGATATCAACGAGTGTAAAGGAAATCACTCTTGTCACGTGAATGCTACATGCATGAACACCCTTGAATCACATGTATGTCAATGTCATGCTGGATATACTGGAAATGGACAAAACTGCACAGGTGAATTTAATTTCTTTGCTACAATATTTTCAATAGTCCTGTATGCTTTCCGGCTACAGCGCCGCACCATTTAGCCGCGTTGCAAGACAATTAGGTAATTAATTACTCATTACTGGTTTTGATTGAGGCAGCCATTCTTCATGTTAAGAACCTCTTAGTTAATGTCCCTGACTTTTAAATGAACAATATTGGTGACTGATGCGTTGTTCTGCTTTAAAATTAACATTATCACAATGACTGACAGGAGCATGAAAATAAAATCGCTCGTTTGGCTCTGAACACTGTACAGGATGGATATGTAAATGATTTTCCAAGGCGCTACGTTCTCATTGACACTCAAGATATATTTGAGTGAAAAATTTGAAAATTATTATCATCAGGTTTTATAAAATAGTCAAGATACTACGAGCGCCCTGATTGGTCAGTAAACAATCGTTGATTGCACCGGTAAACCTGTGGAAAATTGAAGTTTATATGTGTAATGAAAGTAACACACCGCACTTTCTATCGGTTTACCAGCGTAGTAATTAAACGTCTTCAGATGTTGGGAAACCATTCGAAAAAAAAGTAGATCAATCGTCTCCAGCTCGTTCTCACAAAATCCAGCATGGATTCTATTGCCAGGAAACTGAGAGAAAGAGCGATAAATAAAGGTTCTACAAGAACTGCGGTGCTGCGTCGATGGTACGTTTTGTGGGAGCAGCAGGAACAAGTCAGTTGTTTCAGAGCCGATAGTTTGATAAACTGAAATATTCGTGATAAAATATACGTTTCAAATATCTAATTCGTAGAACACAAAAAAGAGAAAAACTGTTTTATTATGTATGATTATCAAAGTAAACACTCGACTGAGAGTCCGCTCATTTTTAAAGTGACAAACATAATGAAGTGTAAATATACATGTGGTTTCTCAGATATTGACGAATGTAAAGGAAATCACTCTTGTCACGTGAATGCTACCTGCACGAACACCAACGGATCCTATCTTTGTGAATGCCACCCTGGATTTCATGGAAATGGTCAAAGCTGCACAGGTGAATTTAATCTCTTTGTAATAATATTAAGAATATTCCTGCTCGAATATAACCTGAACCTGCTGAGGTGGCCATATTATTAGTTTGTCATATATAAACGATACTGGTTGTGCCCTAAGTCTGCCTTTGATGCATTGTCTGAAAAAGAAGGAGCTAAAATTCGGATCCTGCTGAGTTCATCTGGATCTTCAATATCACTGTTTTAGCCTCAAAGCCTTAAAGTAGTTAAAGACATGCCGAATTACAATATTTAATTCTTCTTCGCCTAAAAACACTGTAGGTACATTTAAGGTATCTTCAATCGAGTAGGTGAATAACAGACTAGTAATAACTTGCACGCTATACCTGTGGATCCATATCATTAAATAAAGCAATTTCAGCAGGAACTTTTGTTCTACTATTGCTAAGTTTTGTTTTTTAAGCAGCATTACCCATACATGTTTATGCTCGGAGTTGCCATGATGTACATCCGGTTTGTTTCAGAGCCATCATATTCGGAGATGTAAAAAAAAAAAAATTGGAGAAGAGAATATAATATCTAGGTTGCACGTTTCAAAAATCTAGTTCGTTAGAGAGAAAAAAAGGAAAGTTTTTTTCTTATTATTTGTAATGGTCAAAGTAATTAAAAATCGTTAGGTGACAAAATTAAAGTGCAAAATCCATTTACGGTTTCTCAGATATTGACGAGTGTAAAGGAAATCATTCCTGTCACGTGAATGCTAGATGCATGAACACCCTTGGATCACATGTGTGTCAATGTCATGCTGGATATACTGGAAATGGACAAAACTGTACAGGTGAATTTAATTTCTTTGCTACAATATTTTAAGATACGTTCGGCTACAGCGCCTCACCATTCAGCCGCTCGCGTTGCAAGAAAATTCGATAATTGATCACTCATACCTCGTTTTAATTCAAGCAGCCATTTCTCATGTTAAGGGCCTCTTAAATAAAGTTCCTGACTTTTGAATCAACAATTATGGTGACTGATGCATTGATATTCTGCTTTTAAATTAACTATATGTCAATAATTGACAAAAGCATGAGAATGAAATCGCTCGTTTGGCTTTGTGTACAAGATGGAGATGTAAGTGATTTTACATGGCGTTTTCGTCGACGCTTAAGATATATTTTAGAGGAGAAGTTTCAATTTTGTTATCATCAAGTTTTATTAAAATAGTCAAGACACTAAAACCTATTGTTGATTGCACCGGTAACCCACGGAAAATTGAAGTTTATGTTGTTTTCTCTCAGACGTTGACGAATGCAGCAAGGCTCATGCCGTCAAAATGAACGGATGCCATCCAAATGCATCTTGCACTAATACCCAGGGCTCATAAAACTGTTCTTGCAAACTTAAGTTTATTGGAGATGGTTTTGCATGTAAAGGATAGTTTGGTTTTTCATGAAGGCGATGAAATTTATATTTTGTTTCCCACGTTAAACGTAGCAGTAAATTGGCTTAGAGCTGACTTTCATCCGAAATTCACATCGAGGAGGCATAAATTTACGCTCCCTTATACACAAAAACGAAACAACTTTTGATTTTACATGACTATAAATAGTCATGTATAAGTTGAAGAAACGAATAAAGAGGCGATCCTCGCAGTTATGAATACCACTGAACTAGTAGTGAAAATAAGGCCTGAAAAAATTCAGGTCCGTACAGGATTTCAACCCATGACCTTTACGGTAAGGGTGCAACGCTCTACCAACTGAGCTAACAGGCTAACTGGGATCTGTTGGTTACAAATAAACCATCAAAGTGGTGAATACATGAATGTAAACATATGAAAATCATATATGTGGGCTGTTACTGCTAGTTTGATAGTATTCAAAACTGCGAGGATCGCTTCAATATTTATAACTTTTGATTACGTTTTAAAACTTTACACGAACTTTTACATAATGCAGAAATGATACTCCGTGGAACTTAAAAACCTTTAAGAATCTCTGACCTTAAAAGATTCCCCTATAATAACAGTTATGATCAATCAAACTCATTTGACTTTTGCAAGCCAATTTGCGTTATAATCATAAATTAATTGGATGATGCTTATAGGCAGAGAGTTATTACACAGTCTTGAGAGATAATTGTGTTATTACCAAATACCTCTGAGCTGGTATCGTTGTGTGGGAGGTGAGGATCAAAATTGTCTTAAACGCATGTGTTATCATCCAGTTGAGGTACAAACAACTACAGGCTTTGATGGGCGATTGATGATCGATCAATACTATCATTTCATTTTAGTTCTTTTGTACATCATCATTGTCCAACGCGAAATCCTCTTTAAAATTTATTTAATGCATATTTGTTCTTGTAACACACAAGTTCTATCTGGTTGTTATCTAACTGATTGACTTGAAAAATGTCAACAGCAACAAAAATGTTATCATTGGTACTGCAACATTTTTTAATGTTTATTTATTTTAATAGCCGACCTATGTTATTATCATCAAAACCTGAGTAAGCCGATAGAAAGAGCAATTACGCTACACCGGGATTTGACGTGTACTACTTGGCCCCTTAATTAATGTAAAGTCACTTGTCTTCTTAAGTACAAGTTTCACCACTGATTGACAAGCTGCTAGAATTATAAGACGTTAGAAAAGATCTTGAACCATTCATGTTCATAAACTAAGTCCTGTTGCAATTATTTCGCTTTGTAGCCGATCCTTGCTATCATTATAAAAACCTGAGTGAAGCCAGTAGAAAGATTAGTTACGTAAGTGGTTTCGAGCCGTGTGACAAACTACTCCCTGAGGGATGGTATCGTTTCGTGGGACCTGCAGGAACAAAAATGCCAACAACGCGTGTGCAAGCATTCAGTTGTGGTACAGACTGGCCAGGCTGGTTGGATGGTGCTCATCCTACAGTGGAAGATGGTGACGTTCTCCGGACGGTCTGCTTTAGTGATCGCTCTAATGGTTGCAAATTCTCAACAAATATTGTTATAAAAAACTGTGGATCCAACTTCATCTACAAACTTAAACACCCATCTCATTGTGAGTCACGCTTCTGTAGTACAGACTGAATGTAAAGCAAATATACTTCGCGTAGTAAGGGGACTCATAAATCGCTCCGTAGGTACATGTGTACAAGGTTTTGACATGCCACGTATTCAACTTTTCTTCTCTATCGTCAACATTATCAGCAGATTTTAACTTTAGTGGCAAACAAGTATTTATTTCATTAGAATGATAATTCTCATCGGATAGCCTTTGTCATTGAAGAGAAAATTGCCCGAAGAATCTTTAAAGTAATCTTCAAGTAAAATCTGCAAGGCACAAACTCTCAAGCTTATGGTTTTCGAGCCTTTTATGTTTTTGTTTTTTTAGTTTTTTTCATCCTTCAATTGCTGTAATTATAAACCATGATTATTTTAGCGTAGGTCAGTGGAATACAAACAGGCGCTATCTCTCGTTATAGGCGTAGAAAAAAAGTTATGACAGTCAAAATCCGATGTCCTTTGAAATTACAAAAAGTTGACATAATAATAGTGACTCAGTATTTTGAAACGTTGAACCAATTTTCAGACACAGTCAGCAAAATTCAATGGTTTAGCCTGCGTAACCGTGTGTTAAATGCATTAATTTGAAATTAATGGATCGCTTACACCTCACGCTTATTTTGAATCCAAGTTAAAGATCTTCGCGCAATGACTTCAAAGTGTTCCTATACAGCTTATTTAACTAAGCGAACGGGCACTTCATTCATTCCAGACGAAATTTGTTAAAATAATTTTATTTAGGTAATCACGCGTTTCCAGTGCAATTTGGGATAAAACAGAACAAGAAAATTTTCAACGACTGACCAAACTGCATGAACCCGTAGGGCGAGTGCACCGTTTAAGTACATCACCAAAAATATTTTACAGGAATGTTGAATGTGAAATCAAAATCAGAGTTTCTCACGGTGAAGTTTTCCTTTTTTATAGTGCAAACATGTTCAAAGAATTCTATGAAAAATAATAAGCGCAGAAAAGAAACCCATCCCACCACAACCCCCAAAGGCTACTGCCTGATATTTCAATAGTCTAGCTAGGAGTAGTCTTCCAATCATTTCATGTTCATTTGTCTCTACTTAACAAGAAGAGACCTGAACACAAAGCAAATGGGGCAAAGCAAGGCGAGTTTCTTGACAACGTATCAAAATATAAAAAAAAATCGTCGGTGGACTTTTCCAAGCAAAGTGATATGAGATAGGTCACTTTGTGGCTCAGCTTCTTGAGTGGTGTAAATATAAGGGCATCGTGTATATTATCTCATTATTTAACAAAAAATGTGTATCGCTTTGTAAATACATTTATCTTACACGGATTATTTTCAGCTGAATTTCATAACACGAACACGACAATAAATGTTAAGGGCAGTGTGGTCTATGGGTCGGAGAAGGTTCTCGATACCACTCATCTAATGAAAGGTTGTGTGAAAGACTTTTCAAATTCGCTTGATAGCAATCACGAAAGAGTAGCTTTCACCATTTTTTAGTGGAGTTAATGTCAATAACCAGGGAATTATAACAACAACAACAAGGAAATGTTCGGGCAAATGCATGAAACCAGAACCCAGTGAAGTAAAAACAGAGCCATAAATCAAAACTGGGTTTAACTTTACATCGCAACGATTCAGTAACAAATGGAGAAAGTTATTGAAAAAGATTTTAATGTAAGGAACAGAAAAAGGAAAATAAGGTAATTCTTAACTTAATATTAAACATTTTTCTTCATTAATTGCGAGTAGTTTTCACAAGTAATGTTTGAATGATTATGAAGTTAATAGTAATAAAAAAAAACCTTGCAAAAAGACATCTCTTGTAGTTCATGCCTTTATTGGTGATAAGGGGATGAACATAAATTTGATACCCGCAACGGACAAGGGGGGGAGGGGGGGGAGTTCTTCATAAAAAAAAAATGGGAGAAATCATTGATATCCTTAGGACCTGAAAATAATAGTGGATACCTTTTGCATTGTTTTATATAAATTGCCCTGAAAAAATATCACATTTACATGCCGCTGGTAAATGAAGTTAGTGGTCTTTAAGATTAACATATACATCTGAAAAAAGCTATCGATAGCGCTCATGTAAGTTGCGGCAAGAGCGGAATCATAAGGTTCACTTTGGATAAATGATTCGAGAAAACTTTTCTCTCACTTTTTAATAACCGAGTCAAAAAAGTCAAAAAGAAATAATTTTGGAAATAAATATTAAGAGAATAAAGTTCAAATTGCTTGACCGATCGTATTTCTTGTCTGCTTTGAGAAGTGGAATCTTGAGGACCTAATTATCTTTAAGCCGCACAGATGTTCTTAGTCGGTTGTGATTTGCATCCACGGGGTGTCTTTCTGTGAATAATGAAACATTTTGCTTTCATTACATAGGAGAAATTTCCGTGTTTTCTGCCTAAATAATTGCTGTTTTGAAGCCAACATTCTACTGTGTCTGGAAAAAAGATTCAGAAAATATTTTTAAAAATTGTGCATCAGGTTTCATCCGGTTTTTTTTCGTGCTTGGAAACCCTGATGAAACCCTCACGCTCGCTTTTGAAATAGTACATCAAACGCATACAGCCGTGGTGGATTGTAAAATCTATAGGAACGAAAGAGAAAAGGAAAATGAATGAAACTACAGTACTTATGTCATTTTTTTTTCTTTTCAAAACCGCGATCGCTTTTAAATCAAAGTTTTCCAAAGTTGTCATGATATACAAAGCCGCTCTTGATTTTGGATGATGTCGCAAACAGGCATTTATTATTACGTTCCAAAATGAAAAAAAAAAAAAAAGGAATATAATTAAACACGTTCGGGGGTTCTTTCATTCATATTTCAAGAAAGCAGGACGCCCATGAGTTGTGAAAGGAAAACAGTGTGAGGTGCGTGTGAGGTATATACGTGCGTTTTATTTCATCATATAAAGGTTCCTCTAACGTTTTTTTTTGTCTTAAAGCTGATAAAAATTCTAAGAAAACCCCCTGTTTTATTTTACCCTAAGTTACACTTTAGAAACTCATACAACTTCGAAAAGTTGCAACGTACATTTTTTAACAGATTCTAAATTTTAAGGACAAAAACACAGCGCATTATTATTCTCAACGACAAACAGGAACCAGAAATTAAACGAGAAACAAGCGCCGATGACGCATCGCTTTTAGAGGGTTGATCAACGACAAACAGGAACAAGAAATGAATTATTAAGAGCATGATATATAGATATTGACTATTGTGACAGTAACTACCGTTATAAGTGCCAAAGAGAGCATCGTTTTTAGAGGGCTTTTTATCCTCGCTTAAAACTCTGGAGGAAGCGCGTTACATGCTAAAAAAAAAGGTAAGCCAGTTTTTTTTTTTTGACGCTAGCACGTTAAAAATCTGATAATGAGACACTTTATTAAAATCATTTGGACATAGTGTAATACTCATTCCTTTCTGAAGATAGAAGAAAAACATTTTTTTGCGAATAACTGCGATGAGATGATCCTCTCTCCCGACGTCACTGAAACTTCAGACCCATATTCT
The DNA here is from genome assembly GCF_964200805.1 of Pocillopora damicornis. NCBI lineage: Eukaryota > Metazoa > Cnidaria > Anthozoa > Scleractinia > Pocilloporidae > Pocillopora > Pocillopora damicornis. The sequence goes on along the minus strand of NC_142670.1, from coordinate 31,915,278 downwards.
TTTTATGCAGTTCTCGCAGCTATGTAATGGGATAAGATGTTGCAATTACTATGATATATCTAATTTCTCTAACTAAAAGAGAAAGGATCTTTCTAGTCGAAGGATTCACGACGTGGGCTTTCTACCACTTATTTCAAGTAACTTGTTCAAACAGGATATGTTAATTAAATATGAAAACTGTCTTTATCAAATGTCCAATTTTAAGTTTGCAATGCAGCATAGTAGACGTAAGGTGTTGCTGCTCGAAACAGAAAACTTTTACATTTGAAATCTTGGGCAGGGAATAAGAAACGTTTAACTTGTCTTTGTTTTTTTATGGACTTTCTTCAACTTTCTATGACTTCCTGTGTGACGCAAGGTTTTAGAACACTTTATTTTTTTAATGTTGCACATGAGAGAATTCTTCAATTTGTCAATTTAGTTTAATCATTGCGCGAAAGCATCGCATTTGACATTCATATCCTAGCAGTGTACATGAAATTTGTCACCACGCACATAGCCTAACGGCTTAGCCTGCCACGAGTTGGTAGAACATCCGAGGTACTAATCACAAGGTGATAGGTTAGACTCCTATTGCGAGCACTCTGAGTTCTTTTTCTCCGAGTATGCCTGTGTCATTCACTCAAATATCATCTTTTAAAAGACTTCGATGTTTCCATGAGCACTCCATTTCGTATACCGTATGTACACGGACGATTCGTAAACATCACCTTGCATCGTCATCCATGGAAGGTCTGTGTATTTAGTTTAGGAATGTTGATGGTTGAGTGTCCAAAAGTCTTTCTTTTCTCCGAGATTTTGAAGTTTTTTGTGCTATGAAGCCAATAAAATGACCAAAAAAAATGTGCCAATTGTGCGGGGATTCGCTTTAAGACGTGTAGAGCGTGGGGATAAAGCTCGTCTAAGCCTTTGCAATTGTGTTGACTTTGTAATAGTGTAGTTTGATCGTCCGGGTGAGTGCAGTCCTACTGAAGGACTGTTTTTGTACAGTGATGACTGACGTTTCGACAACCCGAGCGGAAGTCATCATGAGAGTCAAGTGAAAAGTTGTTGTTAGTCGAATGGTCTAAGTCCGGTTTGTATAAGTGATTGGTCAGAATTACCGTGATGCTATTGGCTGTAGGACTTAGTTGCGTAGGTCGGTCGTGATTGGTCGATTTTGGTCCTTTAGTAAAGTTAGGTCGTTCTGTACGTAACAATTTACGCGATATTGTACATCACTTTAGTAAATTTGTTAAATAATATCACAATAAATGTAACAACTTGATTCACATTTATCACTGGTACTTCATTGAAAAAAAAAAAGAAAAAAAAGCGTCTTGCTTGGCCTCGTTAATTATCAGTGTTTGCAATGCTCGGTTGCTATTTTCAGATTAAGCAAAATATAATCCCCTTGAGATGCTTGTTGTCTAGTGTTTCTTTGTGATGAAAATACTTCACCTTGGTCTCACTTAGCTCTGGTTTGTTTTCGCCAGATATACGCCTCGCTTTAGAACCTCAATTTTAAAATAAAATCCATCTTTCAGCCACGATTTTTTCTTTTTGTCTAATCTGTTACCATTACCAAAAATAAGAGACCATATTTAAGCTAGAAACACAACAATTATCTGAAACGGCAGATAATTTTCAAACGAGGTTCTGTCTAAAACATCTTTTTTTGCTCCGCACCATGAGATGACAGAATATTTTTATGATAAACAAACTATTTTTTTGGTAAGAAGAAAAAAATATTTGAAACCCAGAGACGTTTGTATATGCTGTACTCAAGAATTAATTCATCCGAATGAAAATACATGTTTTTGGTATGTAATCGCACACAGCTATCGGGGATTGAAAAATTTTACAGAAAAAAAAAGACAAAAAAATTGGTCAAGTTTGCCTTTTATATTAAAAGGGTAGCTCGTTACGATCTTAGCCCAAAGAGAGGCAAGTCCTGCTATTTAATTTGGTGCATCAATATTGTTTTTTCACTCATAAAATTTTTGAGGTTATGCCAATTTTTTCACCATTTCGCAAAACAATGTTTTTAACGATTTTCTTAATCTTTTGTCACTAATTTTTTTGAAGTTCTTGGACAGCAGAATTAGCTGAAAAAGCCTAGAAGGGTTCTTTTATTCCACAAATTCGTCAACTTCTTAGAAATTTCTTGACCTGCGACATATGCACGTAATACCTGCGGAATAGGAAAACAATGTTATATCCCTTTTTGTGATATGAAGATACCTCGTACTTACGTGGAGAGTACACTAGAGATCTAAATACCCAAAGACCCCAACCGAGCATCACGCCATGAGTTAGAAGTATAATTATTGTATACTAAACAACCTACTGAAAGTGAGTATCATGGTCCCCTATACTTTTCGTTTCATTTTTTTAATTATTGCAGCTGCTGACAATTTTAAAGAGCCAAAGTACTTGTTAAGCCAAAATTACAAGCCTGACTCATCCCGCTGCAGTAGAGCTACAATATTTACTGTAAAAATTCTACGCTTTTGAGACTGAAATAAACGGTGTATTTTAAATCTCGAGCACTAGATAGGAACAAGGAGTTATTTATTAGTAACATTCTTTAGAATGACTGTTGTGACAGAACCAATAGCTGCAAAACGACAAATATTGACCAAGGAGTCTTTTAAAAATTAATTTAAATTTCTCTCTATAAACTCTGTGGTAATCGTGTGCTATTATCATCCAAACAAAAAATGATGATATTAATAATGAACTCACTGCATCAATATTCTAACCTGTGAAATGCTTTGTAAATAGACCAAAATCTTTATTAGTTATGTAATTCTCGGCCTAGGCCTCTGCATTTCGTAAACTAGCGGCAAAGTACTGGATGGTAACCGATTATGGGGTGTTTTATGTGGGGTTTGACGCAAAGTAAAATCCTATACTCTAATATATTAGCATATTATGCTGAACTTTTTACGAGCATCTACATCAATGCATAGTCATGTTTCTTGCTAAGTTCAAGTTTCACCGCTTTTTGGCAAGCTGCTAGAATTATAGGATGTTAAGGAAAACTTTGAAACATTGATTTTTAATCATCTTAGTCTTTTTGCAATTGTCATTTCACTTTGTAGCCGATCCTTCCTATCATTATAAAAACCTGAGTAAAACTCTAGAAGTTCGACATGTCTTAGCTTAACAACCCATAAGAAATGATAATCGAGTCTTCTAAAGCTGCTGAAGACGAGGAGTCATAGAGAAAATTTCGTGCAAGAGAGAATATCCTTTCTTGCTTCGTGTTAATTTTTTCATTATTCCTTCAGGGTGAGATCGATTCCAGCTATCATTGTTATGAAAAAAGAAGAGTTTTCTTTGTTTTTAGAATTATTGCCAGTTATAACAGCAAGATTCTTGCTGTGTGTTATGACGTTTTAAAATGTATTTCAAGCCACCACGACAAGAAATCGATTACAATTAATCTCGAGAACTAAGCAGGAATGAGATGTCTTTCAATAACATGACTGAAATTGTCTACTGTGGCTGCAAACACAGTTGAACTATAAAAATATTAATAACACCATGCTTCTTAAATTAAATAGTTTTTAACTCTTCCTTCTTCGATTTTAAATGATATCCAAAAGCAAGCATTTCTTTTTTTTCTTTTCAAACTTGTATAACACGGAATTCACTTAAAGACATGCAGGAGTTCTCTTCATTCCTATTTTAAGGTTCTAGGACACATTTTCTCCCATGAAGTTTAAATGTGTTTATTCAATGGATCGAACTTTCCTTTTTGTTTAAGTCAATGAATTTACTTACGCTTGATGACTTGTGTCCACAAAATAATTTACAACATAATGATGATACGAAAATAAAGTGTAACTGAATTAAATAAAAGTAGAAACCTGTATAGAGGTTCGATGTGTGTAAAATAAATAGTTTATTTAAGCTGATAATTACCTCTTTATTGCGTAATAACAGCGTGCCTGTAAGGAACAAAAGCCTGTTATTCCTTATTCTTAATTTACCTCTTAGGGTGCGTGCGATTCCTTTCATCATTACAGGGTCTTCTTTATATTTACGGCCAGTAGCAAGTTTAAGAGAGTAAAATATGTTTCTATTTACCCAAAGTAACACTCGAGACACTCAGACTGCTACGAAAAGTTGCGATGTTTATGAATAAACTCTAAACCGTTTCAAGACTGAAAAAAGCGGTGTGATATATTCTCAAGGACCAGACAGGAACAAGAAATTAATCATTAACAGTCATTCTATTGACTACTAGGACTTCAGCTGTAATTATATGACAACAAATTCCAATGACAGCATTCTTTTAAGCCAGTTTTCTTTAACACCAGTGAACACTCCAAGAATGAAAAACTATATTAAACTATTTGGAACATACAACTTCTTCAATTCGAGAAAATCAAAAGGAAAATAAATTATCCGAACGAATTGGATGCGATATGAGATGCTTTACCTTAAAGCGATTAGTTTTGAGTTTCACAGTCCTAGTATAGGATTTGCTTTTCCTTTTTCTGCTGACGGGTACGATGTTAAATTTGACTTAATATTTCCAATTCTCCAACAAACAAAGTAAGGGTTTTTTAAAAGCGACGGATTTAAAACATGAGCTTTACATCACTTTTTTCAAAGAATCTGTCCAAAAAGGAAATGTTCATTCGTATTGGAAATACTCTGTATCAAATCTCGAATTTCACGTTTGCAATGCAGCATAATCGATGTGAATAAAGCAACAATGTTCTTCGCAGGTGAAAGAAAACCTATAAATTTTGAAATATTGACCAGAGAATGAAGAAGTTGAAATGACATTTCTTTTTATCGACTTTCTACAACTTTCTACGACTTCCTTTGCGGCGCAAAGTTCTGGATCACTTTTCTTTCTCTAATTTTACGCAAGAGAGAATTCATCGATATACCAGTTTATGATCTGACTTAAAGTCACCGCGGAAGGCCTATTTGGTGCACCGTTTTCTTTTCCCGCTGATTAGAAGTGCTGTTTCACAGCACTTTTGTTTTCAGTCATTTGTGGCGGCGAATTAGCGTTTTACGAAATCTCTCAGTTTCAAAACATGACCAAAATCTATCACATAGAACATAAAAAAACAATGATATTTCCATAGGGACATTTTTTTTAATACAGTAGCTGCAAGGATGCTCCGAATATCACCTTTGACTGTTATCTATAAAAGGCTTGTGTATTTGTTTTTAGCACGACTATGGTCGAATTCTACTTTAGTTCTACTTTCCTCAACGGTTTTGAGGTTTCGCGGTGCCTTCAAAGAGATCAAATGAAAAAAGATTGTAACAAAGTCGTGCGGGAACTTGTTTTATTCTGCATTCTTCAGAGGGCTGGAGTAGTAATTAAGACTAACTTCAACATAAAAAAAAAGAAGAAATTGATAGCGTTCATGAAAGTTTCGGCAACAAAGCAATCATCAGTTTCACTATGAATAAATGATTCGAGACAACTTTTCTCTAAATATTTTTGGGGTTCAGTCGAAAAAAAGTTTTTTCGGAATAAATATTAAGAGAATGAAGTTCAAATTGCTTGACCGATCGTACTTATTTTCTGCTTCGAGAAGTGTAATCTTCTGGACTTAATTATCTTTAAGCCCCACAAGTGTTCTCGGTCGGTTTTAATTTGCGTTCACGGGGCGTCTTTCCTACAATGGAAACCTCATAAGGAGGTTCGGCTAATTTCCATTCTCTAAACTGATAAAAAATAAATGTTCTTAATGCATCAAATTCGTAATTTTCGGTCACGGAACTATACTTAAAACAATGTTTTTTTGTTTTTGTTTTTTTTTTTTATGGACTTATCTCCGACTTAAATTTCAATGCACAAAGGCTGTGCATTAAGAATCGAAGCTACTTGGTAACGATTTGACGCAAAGTGCTGATCTAATTTCTGGAGAGCTGTTTTTAAGTATGTTCACACATCATTCTCAAATGTTTGAGGGCACTCGTTTTTGAGCAGAGGTGAATTATATATCTTTTAGGCTTAAAAGTTTCTGAAAAGTGATAATCAAGTCTCCCTGACGTTGGTGAGTGCGGGGGCATTCGTGTTTATCATTCGTTATTCCTTTTCGGGGTAAGTCAAATTCTCTGTTATCATTAAGATGAGAAATAATGTTGTTCTCTGTGCTAATAAAACGGTAAAATCGAACGTGCTTCGTCCGTGTGTCGATACATTAAAGAAAAAATTGCAAGCGTTTGAGCTCCAACATATGGTGCAAAATATTTTATGTAGCACTTCAAAGGAGCGAGCACTCATCTTTTACCAACACAACCTACGACAAAAAAAAATATTTCACCTCTAAAGAACAATAGAGAAATCGAGACCAAAGTTTTGCCGCAATTCAACAGGCCTTTTTCAATTAAAAAGCCTCGTTTCAATCTATGGATTCATAATGCAAATTCAACCTCACATCTCCTCTCTTAAATTGATATGGAGGAGGAATCGAATCATTTTGTTCAAACCGAATCTTTGGCGCAAAAGTTGTGCGGCATTGTTTAATAAGGGTGTCGAAAAATTGCAAGCACAGTAATATTAACGTAAGGAAAGCACAGAGTCTTGTTTGCACTTTTTTTCTTATCAACTTGCCATGACATGAATTAATATTCTCTCCTATAAATCAAACGGTCACGATATGTTTTGCATCGCCAAAATGCCGTAACTCAAAATAACAATGGATCAAGTCTATCAAAAAATATATGAATGCTTACCTCACTCCTTTCATGGTCACCTTTTAATCTTGAGGCCGATCAACATCTCAGCTGCAACTCTGTCAAGGAAGCAACCTTTACAATTCCCAAATAACTGCAAGAGATGTAAAAGTTAAGAATATCAAAGAGGCGGATGAACAAAAGTGTAGAGACTCCGACAGTAGTAACATTTAGAAGACATGTATTTGACTTACAACCGATTCAGAATGGATTTCTTTATTTCTTTTCCATAAATCGGACGGTCACGATATGTTTTGTATCGCCAAAATGCCGCAACTCACAATTCCCAAATAACTGCAAGAGATGTAAAAGTTACGAATATCAAAGAGCTGCGGATGAACAAAGGTGTATCGACTCCAACATTAGTAACATTTAATAGACATGTAGTTGACTTACAACCGATTCAGAATGGATTTCTTCATTTCTCTTCCGCTTGTTTGTCCTTCCGCCTATTTTGGGGGGCATTTTGTTTGATTACTTGTTTGGTTTGGTTTGTGTTAAATCAATGGGCCAGAAAAAAACGCTCAATGCATATTCCTAAATAACGTATACTTTCCAATTTCAGCATCAGTGGCAATGGCGAGGAATTCAAGCTTCCTAATCCTATTGGCCTCTTTGTATCTCATGGACTTCGCTATTGCCAAAATTCCGTGCAAGACAGAAGTTAGCTTACCTGGTATGGCTCTCAAAGGATTCGTCTTTAAAAAGGTCCCAGTAACAGCTCCTCATGTGTGCGATATCACCTGCGAGAGAGAAACGATATGTCAAAGCTACAATTATGTAATTGGGGAAAAGTCCTGTGAATTGAACTCCCGAACCAAGGAAGCAAGGCCCGAGAATTTTCAGCCAGATGATTTACGCTTTTACATGGGACGCATTAGTGGTAGAAGTATGTATCCGGTTTAGTTTATTTTACATTCAAATCTTTCTCAGTGAGTTCCCAGTAAGACCTCGCTACTTTCCAAGAGCTGCTGTCCGATTGCTTTGTTATTAAATAGAGTCAGTGTCTTAAAGCAAAATTCGCCTTCCATGCATACATTGATATCAGCTAAACTTCTCGGCTCTTAATTATTGTTATTCCATGTTTAGCCCACACAAATATATTTTCAGATCTAATCTGTTTTGCAACTTCTATTACCCTTAAACCATTAATGAAGTCATGTCTATATATTAGCCCCCTTAGGATCTATTCCCGAATTACCAGCGCTGTCGTGCCAAGAGATAAAATTAAGTGAAGGTAAAGACAGCATCAGTAAAAACTACTGGTTGGATCCAACTAACGTCGGGAGCTCAAAGTTGGTTTACTGCGACATGATTTTGGAAGGTAAGTCAGTATACCAAGAACAGAATTTACACAACGTTTGGTCTACCTTTGCCTCAGCCTTTTGTGAAATGTTTTCACCTTGTCTCAGTGTTTTCTTTGATTAATTTTCAATTAGACATCGATGAATGTAAAGGCAGCAATAACGTTTGTGACGAAAATGCAAACTGCTCCAATACTGTTGGGTTTTATAATTGCACCTGCAAAGAAGGATTTACTGGGGATGGACGCTCGTGCTCAGGTAAAATAGTTACAGGCATGCCGAGGTAAAATATTTAATATTTTTTCGCCTAAAAAACACTGATTGTATATTTAAGCTTTCAACAATCGAATGAGTGAATAATAGACCAATGATAGCTTGCATGCTATATCAGAGAAGCCTTAGCATTAAACGAAGCAATTTTAGCAGGAACTACTGTCCTACTATTGCTAAGTTTTGTTTTTTTAAGCAGCATTACCCATACATGTTTATGCAAGGAGCTGCCATGATCTACATCCGGTTTTTTCAGAGCCATCATGTTAGGAGATTAAAAAAACATTGGAGAAGAGAATATAATATGTAGGTTGCACGCTTCAAAAATCTAGTTCGTCAACGACGAAAAAGTGAAAGCTTTTATTTATTATTTGAAATGATTAAAGTAATTACAAATCGTTAGCTGACAAAAATAAAGTGCAAAATGCATTTACGGTTTCTCAGATATTGACGAGTGTAAAGGAAATCACTCCTGTCACGTAAATGCTACTTGCAATAACACCATTGGATCACATGTATGTGAATGTCAGCCTGGTGAAAATTACTTGACTCTGATGATGACTTCCGCTCAGGTTGTCCAAACGTCAGTCACCACTACCGACAACAGTCCTTCTTAGGACTACACTCACCCGGACGATCAAACTACACTATTACTTGAAAATTATTATCATCAAGTTTTGTAAAATAATAAAGATACTACGAGCGCTCTGATTGGTCAAAAAACAACCGTTGATTGTAGCGATAAACCCATGGTAAATTGCTTAGATGCACAAGTGAATGTATGCCCACAGTTCCAGCTGGACTTTCGGTAATCTTCCTCTTCTCCTCCAAGGAGTTCGAGGAGAAAAGTGGCGGCACAAAAAATCTTGGGATTTTTCTCAAACAAGCTATCACTTGACATAGGGATTTCCTCGTGTTTTTCATCGTTTATCTCATCCTTCCAACGAGCAACAGCCCGTTAAAAACAATTTCCATCCCCGCTGACAAAGACTTCTCTCCTGTGAGGAGGTATATTTTCAGACGTCGTAATTTTGTATATTTAATGCGTTAACAGGTATGAATCTAGGCTGTACATACATAAATACAACCGAAAAGACTTGAATGAGTTATTTCCTAACGATTTATGGCTAATTTTGTAATATGTCGAGACCATTACGCCATGACGATTTCACATTAGACCTTACGCAAAGAGAGAAGTTTATTGGTATGTTTTATATTTCGTGTTCAATGTACCGTGTTCATTTATGATAAAACTGCGGCAAAAAGCGTTGATCTCTCTCCAAAATAAGGTTTTTAGGACGTCGAAACAACCTTTCACCATACATTTTATTTTAGCGAGTTGCAATGTTTGCCCTGTGGCGATCCCAGAAATCTTTGCACAAACGCAAGGATCCGATTACTGGCAACTCATTCATTCGCGTTATGATTATAAATAATTGTATGATGCTAATAGATAGAGAGTCATTGTACACTCCCGGGACTTAATTGTGTTACTAATTGGGTTAATTGTGGGAACTGAAGATCAAAAATGTCTTAAACGCATTTGGTAGCATCCAGTTCAGGTACAAACAACTACAGGCTTTGATGGGGCGATTAAAACAAGAGTTAACATAACTCTTTATAATGCTATCATTTCAGTTTAGTTCCTATTTGCATCATCATTGTCCAATCCAAATTCTTCTTTAAATTTTACTTAACGTATAGTTGTTCTTGTAAAACATCAGTCCTATCTAATTGTTGTCGAACTAACTAACTTGAAAAATGTCAACAAAAAATGTTATCTTTGTTACTACAACCTTTTTTTGTAATGTTTATTTCATTTAGTAGCCGACCCATGTTATAATTATCAAATCCTGAGTGATGCCAATAGAAAGAGCAGTTACGTTACACCGGATTATGGACCATATTTGTGTGACAACTTACTACCCGAGGGATGGTATCGTTTTGTGGGAGCTGCAGGAACAAGAATGCCAACAACGCGTGTGCCAGCATACAGATGTGGTACAGGCTGGTCAGGCTGGTTGGATGGTACTCATCCTACAATGGAAGACGATAAAGTTTACAGGAAGGTCTGCTTTAGTGATCGTGTCACAAGTTGCAAATACACAAAAACTATTTTTGTAAAAAACTGTGGGTCTTACCTTATCTACAGACTTAATACGCCACCTGGTTGTAATTCGCGCTACTGTAGTGCAGACTGAATGTGAAGTAAATATACTTCGCGTGGTAAGAGGATTCACAAATCGCTCAGTAGGTACATGTGTATAAGGTTTTGACATGTATTAATGTATGCGCCCAAGATGGCTGCAACGTGTTACTTTGTTCTCATCATATTAGGTTTTTTTATTTGTTTTCCTACTCTCTTTCGATCATCATTTATCAATTTTTCGGTTTATGAGAGTCCTCTTACTTTATTGCTGAGATGTCATGGTCCTCCTCGCGCAGTTAGATTGGTGGATGGAAGAAACAAACTTAGGCGCTCGATTTGTACTTGGTGCAAACGTGGTCACTTGACGCTTGGTCTGCCTACAAAATTTGACCTTACTATCTTCGTGGACGTTGAATCTAATCCTGGTCCAACATCCCCTCGGATGGTGGGGATACATAAAGAACAAAACGCCTATCTGGGATATGAGTTCTCTGCGTTTTCGACTGCAACGAAATCGATGAATTGGCTTAATCACAATTCACAACACACTTCTCCATTAGTGCCTTTTGTTCGTCGTACTCAGAGCTTCTGCTACAACTGGAATCTCCCATGTATTTTACTTCCTCTGGGCAAAAATTGTCAAAGAAAGTTTAGAGGTTGCAGAGCGGGAAAAATAGTTCAAGAAAAGCGGCGGCGCTTGAATTATATTCGAGCTTTGGTCTCACCCCAAGGCTGTCGATTAAATTCTTCACGATTCACATGCACGATGAAGACTCCTGTTGGATCGAATCTTAGAAATTTAATTGAACTTACTCCTAACCCGATTAAAAGCTACACACCAAGGGCTCGCTTCGTGAATTTTTGCTTGCTAAATGCTCGTTCAATTAACAACAAGACTACTATCATCAAGGACTTTGTCGTCGAAAATAATATTGATCTTCTTGGCTTGACAGAAACATGGCTTCAATCAGATGCTGACAATGAATTAATTATTCGTGATTTATGTCCTTCAGGTTATTCATTTCATCATGTTCCTAGACCTGGTTCTACTCGTGGAGGAGGAGTTGGCTTGTTATTTCGATCATCTTTCAACTTAAAGTTGCAGCCGCTCAAGAAGTTTTTGTCCTTTGAATATATGGATTTGTTATTGTCAAGTACAGTCGGTTTAAAACTCAGAGTTATTATTGTTTATCGCCCACCTCCCTCGACCTTGAATGGTTTAACACCCTCATTGTTCCTTGATGAGTTTTCTACGTTCCTGGAGCACTATATCGCTGATCCTGGTGGAATATTATTAGTTGGTGATTTTAATATACATGTTGACACCTGTTCTTCCCAACACTCAACTGAATTTCTTCAATTGTTGGATTCTTTCAATCTTACTCAACATACACATGGCTCAACGCATAAAGATCGACACACCTTAGATCTTGTGATTACAAGATCTGATGATAGTATTGTTTCGAATTTAACAATTGGTTCTCCTTTTGTCATCTCTGATCATGCTGCTGTTCACTTCCAGCTCTCGCTTAATAAGCCGCCGCTCGACAAGAAGATTATTTCATTCAGAAAGCTTCGATCTATTGATTTTGATAATTTCTGTGCTGATGTTATGAATTCGAGCCTTCCTGATCTTTTTGCCTCGTCATCGTCATCCTTGGATTATTTGATTGATCAATATAACAGAGTCCTTACTACCATACTTGAGACTCATGCTCCACTGCAAAAAAAGTTAGTTACTTTGCGTCCCGCTGCACCTTGGTATTCTGAGGAGATAAATAATTTAAAGAGATCCCGTAGAAAACTTGAACGACGCTGGCGAATGACAAAACTTCCTTCTGATCGTAAGTTGTTTATTGAGGGATGTGATGCTGTCAACAACTTAATTCGTGATTCCAAGAAGAATTATTTCGCATCATTAATCAATGAGAATCAGTCAAATTATAAACAGCTTTTTAAGATAATTGATAAACTACTACAAAGGAAAACAGATATTCAATATCCCCCCTGCAAATCGCCCACTGATCTTGCTAACAAGTTTATTAAGTACTTCACTACAAAGAAAGATAGAATACGGGGTCATATAACGACTGCTGCTTTCCCTCATCGAGATACAGTTGCTGTTGTTGACAACGCCTGTCCATATTCTTTTGATATTTTCAAAATGGTAACAGCGGATGAAGTTCATACATGTATCATGAATCTGGCTGCTAAGTCATGTGCTCTTGATCCTCTTCCTGGTTATGTTACAAGAAATGCACTTAGTGTTCTGTTGCCTTTCATTTCCAAAATCATAAATATCTCATTGGAATCTGGTCAGATGCCTTCGCAACTCAAGGTTGCAATGTTACGCCCGCTCCTTAAGAAATCTTCTTTGGATCATACTCAATTCTGCAATTATCGTCCTGTATCGAATCTTTCATTTATTAGCAAAGCAATTGAAAAATTGGTAGCTAATCAACTTATCTCCTACATTAACGATTATGAGTTAAATGAGACATTCCAGTCGGCGTACAAGAAATATCACAGTGCTGAAACTGCACTTATTCGTGTTCACAATGATATTCTTTCTGCCATTGATAATCGTCGAATCGTAATTTTACTGTTGTTAGACCTTTCCGCTGCCTTCGATACAGTCGATCATACCATCCTCCTCTCTCGTTTACGTGTACGGTTTGGGATAGCTGGGAAGCCTCTATTATGGTTGCAATCTTATTTATCGAATCGCACGTTGATGGTGGTACTTCGACGAAACATGACCTTAAATGTGGAGTGCCACAAGGATCTGTCTTGGGACCCATTTTGTATTTGCTTTATACTTCACCGCTTTCAGATATCGTAAAGAAATTTAACCTGAGCTATCATTTTTATGCTGACGACTCACAGCTTTACTTGTCTTTCCAACCAACCGTACTGGGGGATAGGGATCTAGCGGTTTCTAGCATCGAGAGCTGTGTGGATGAAATCAGTCATTGGATGATGGTTAATCGTCTTAAATTAAATAAAGACAAAACTGAATTATTGGTAATTTCCGCTAAACATCTTCCAAGACCACTCCTTCACGAAATTTCAGTTGCTGGTGAGACTATCCCTTCCGTGCAAAAGGCGAGGAATATCGGCACTATGTTCGACAGCCATTTTTGCTTTAAGGATCATATTACTGACATTTGTAAATCTTCATTTTATCATTTGCGAAATATTAGCTATATCAGGAAATATCTTTCAGCGACCACTACTGAATTGCTGGTTCTTATGTTTGTATCTTCGAAGCTGGATTACTGTAATTCCCTTTTGTATGGCCTACCAGCCTACGCTATAAAAAGGCTACAACACGTCCAGAATGCCGCGGCGCGCCTCGTCACACTTACAAAAAAGCATGATCACATTACGCCTGTTCTTTTCAATCTTCATTGGCTTCCCGTTAACCAACGTATTATTTTTAAGATTTTACTTATAACCTACAAGGCACTTAACAACCTGGCACCGTCGTACATTTGTGATCTGCTTACATCTTACACCCCATCGCGTCAACTACGCTCATCATTCAAGCACCTTCTGGTTTCTCCATCCTATAACTTGAAAACATATGGCGCAAGATCCTTCTCTGTAGCAGCACCATCATTATGGAATGCTTTGCCAAGTGAAATTAGAAATGCTCAGTCTGTGTCTGTTTTTAAACGTAGATTAAAAACTTTACTCTTTAGAAAAGCCTTTTATAATTAATATTAGCTGTCTTAAGTTTTAATTTTCAAGTTTTTTTGTTTTTTTTTTTGTTTTTTTTTGTTTTTTTGTTTTTTTTTTTGTTTTTTGTTTTTTTTTTTGCTTTTTTTTTTTGTTTTTTGTTTTTGTTTTTTCTTGTAGGCGCCTTTGAACAGTAGGATACTGGCGCGGTATAAATCTTTTATTATTATTATTATTATTATGTGACGTATTCAACCTTTCTTCTCTATCGTAAACATTATCATCAGATTTTAACTTTGGTGGCAAACAGGTACTTATCTCATTAGAATGATAATTCTCATCAGATAGCCTCTGTCATCGAAGGCAGTTGAAGGATCTTCAAAGTAGTCTTCAAGTAAAATCTGCAAGACACAAACTTTCAAGCTGATGGTTTTCGAGCATTTCATTTATGTTTTTGTTTTTTGTTGTTTTTTTTTTTGTTGTCTTTTTCATCCTTTAATTGCTGTAATTATAAACCATGATTATTTTAGCGTAGGTCAGTGGAATACTAACAGGCGCTATCTTTCGTTATGGGCGTAGAAAAAAAAGTGATGACAGTCAAAATCCGACATCCTTTGAAATTATATAAAGTTAACGTAATAATAGTCACTCAGTATTTTGGAACGTCGAATCAATTTCCAGACACACAGTAAGCAAAATTCAATGGTTTAGCCTGCGTAACGTGTGTTAAATGTGTCTGAATCGACCAGAATTCATTTGAGATTAACGGATCGCTTACATCTCACGCTTATTTTGAATCCAAGGTAAAGATCTTTACGCAATGGCTTCAGAGTGTCCCTAGACAACTTATTTAACTAAGGGCACGGGCACTTCATTCATTCACGACGAAATTTGTTTAAATAATTATATATAGGTAATTACGCGTTTCAAGCGCAATTTGCGATAAAACAGAACGAGAAATTTTTCAACGACTGACCAAATTGCATGAATCCGTAGGGCGAGTGCAACTTGCATGTGTATTATTGAGTTTAAAAGCTGCATGTAGCTTATAAAAGTTGACCTGTTTTACAACGGTTAATGTTTGCTTACAACATTAACAGGCTAAACATAAGTTGTAAACAGCTTTCTACATCGTTTAAGTACATCACCAAAATATTTTACAGGAATGTTAGATTTGAAATCAAAATCACAGTTTCTCACTGTGAAGTTTTCCTTTTCATACTGCGAAAATACTCAAAGGATCCTATGAAAAATAATAAGCGCAGAAAAGAAACCCACCATAACCCTCAAGGGCTACTGCCTGATATTTCAATACTCCAGCTAAGACTAGTCTTCCAATTATTTGATGTTCATTTGTCTCTGATGATGATGAGACCTGAACACTAAGCAAATGGGGCAAAGCAAGGCGAGTCTCTTGACTGACAACGTATCAAAATATAGAAAAATCGCCGGTGGACTTTTCAAAGCAAAGTGATATGAGCTGGGTCAATTGTGGCTCAGCTTTTCGAGTGGTGTAAATAGAAGGGCATCGTGTATGTTATCTAATTATTTAACAAAAACTGTGTATCGCTTTGTAAATACATTTAACCTACACGGAGTATTTTCAGCTGAGTTTCATAACACGAACACGACAGTAAATGTTAAGGGCAGTGTAGTCCGAGGGTCGGAGTAGGTTCTCGATACCACTCATCTAATGAAAGGTTATGTGAAAGACTTTTCAAATTCACTTGATGGCAATCGCGAAAGAGTTGCTCTCACCATTTTTTACTGGAGTCAGTGTCAATAACCAGGGAAAAAAAACAACAACAACAAGGAAATGTTTGGGAAAATGCATGACACCAGAACCCAGCGAAGTAAAAACAGAACAATCAATCAAAACCGGGTTTAACTTTACATCACAACGATTCAGTAACAAATCGAGAAAGTTATTGAAACAGATTTTACCGTAAGGAACAGAAAAAGGAAAATAAGGTCATTCTCAACATAATATTGAACATTTTTCTTGATTAATTGCAAGTAATTTTCACAAGTAATGTTTGAATTATTAAGTTAATAGTAATAAAAAAAAACTTGCAAAAAGGCATCTCTTGTAGTTCATGCCTTTGTTAGTGTTAAGGGATGTACATAAATTTGCTACCCACAAAGGACAAGGGGGGGGGGGGAAAGGGGGAGGGTGCTTTATAAAAGAACAATGGGAGAAATCATTGTTATCCTCAGGACCCGAGAAAAGTAATGAATACCTCTTGCATTGTTGTACATAAATTGCTCTGAAAAAAAATCTTATTCACATGCTGCTGGTAAATGAAGTTACCGATGAAATGTGTAAACGCACTGGGCGGTTAACTTCGCACGGTTAATATATTTTTTTTCATAAATGAATCCGTCGGAGCTGTTGCAGAATAAAGCCTGGCGATAAAACCAGGTGCTGTAATATTGCTCATCGTCTCCCGTTGCCGGATTGCATTATTTATCCTGTCGATGTCATCTGTCCGGCAGAAGGAAGTGAATAACGTTTTCGTACACCACAAATGTGAGTGCACATGCTGGCGTTACTCTAAAAAGAAACAACAACAACAACAACAATCAAACAAAAAAAAACAAAACAGAAAACCACTAAAACTTACGCTAACGCACAAATACTTGTAATAAGGATAAGTATCTTAATTATTTCACAGTGTTCGAACATGTAACTGACGAAAATAATGACACGACACCTACTCCAAATTTTATAGCCTCTTAATGTATCTATCGCCTGTCTCTTCTTCCCAGTTTCTCACAGACTAGAGGGTGCAAATAAGTTTAACACATTATGGGGGTACCCCATCTCTTAAGACCCTTTTCTTTACAAAGCGCCACCTGAAATTAAAGATGGGAGCCCACTGAGCCCTCTTGGCCAATTCTAGGCGCATTTGAAAACTGCATAGTTGAATTTGCGCGGTATAAATAAATGTTATTATTATTATTAATATTATTAGATTATACACTGCGGTATAACACCTAAAACTAACTACCAAATATATTAGTATCATCAAATTTACTCTTTAACATTCTGCCTTACCTGAGGACACTGGGAATTAATCCTTTGTAAAATCCTCGTACTCCTTCATGCCTAAGATTTTGAAAAGAACCTGCCGTGAGAAGAGGCCAGAAAAAGAAGAATACTTACTTTCATGAAAATGTGGACTTTACCACTAAGCCGTAAGTCAATCCGAAAATTGGATCTAGTTCTCAAACAAGCTGGTTTCAGTTCTCCGCCAATTTCGGTCCAGTTCTTTGTCAAATTGTTTCAAACGGGCAAAACATGTACCTCTCTTTAATGTAGAGGGTTTGAAACTAGAGATAGAAAGATAGTCTATAACGTATCGAAAACTTTAAGTTCTCATATCAAGTTCCAACTTACCTGAAAGTCTTACTAATCAGATCCAACGCGCCTTTGTATTCCACCATCGTGTACTGATTCTTTAGAAAAGTAAAATTCATGAACAATAAATGACAGCAGGAAACAGTAAATACTGAACGATTTAACGAAACAGACTTGCTTAAAGACAGCTTCAGATATATTCAATTGGTTTTAGCTAATTTTACGGACACAGGATCAAAACTTTCGCGCCGTGCGTTCCCATAACCATCTTGGATCCGTGTTTCTTAAGAGGAATGGAAAGAGTGAAAGAGGGTGAAAGCTACTCTCCCTCATGAGAATTGATATTTATCCACATTGTAGGATTTCCCTGTCCTTTTGTTGGTGCCCATTTGAACCACTAGGAGAGGGGATGTGTGGGGCTAACGAATCTTTTCCCAAGGAACCGACACAATGACCTAGCTGAGGCTCGAGGATCAAGCACAGGCCACATCAACCTGAAGTCCAGTAAACCAACCGATGAGATCACCGGCCTGAAAACTAAAAAAAGCCTTAAACTACAAGTTTATTTCAAGATAATAGCATCGAAAGTAAAACAAAATCGATCTCAAAAGGTTAATAGTTTGCTAATGAACCTCCTATTCTAACCTGAAGTCTTGCTCTAACCACTTGATAAGGATATGTCGCTGTTGCGGCGAAAATTTTCGACAGTGAAGCCATTAGAAGGTACTCAGTTGAACTCTGACGAAAATGAAAGTTAGCAAAACGGTAAATTTGAGAGAAAAACACTTTATATAAAAAAATAACTACTATATTTTCAGCACTTCAGAGTGATTCCCAAGATAACCCACGGTTACATAATAATAAACTTCATCCTATTAGTACCTTCCTACCAGCCACATGTACAACAAAGGTAATAAAGGTTGTCGTTTGGACGTCAGTTGTAGCTTCAAAATGCTAAGGCTCGTCATGGACTACTCAAGATGAGAAGCCAAAAACGCCCCCCACCCTTCCCTCTCTCGTGTTCTCCCTTTACATTCGCCACTGGCCACTACATGTGTTCGTGTTAACCCTTTACACCCTATCATCAGTATCCATATTCTCCATACTGTTCTCTGTACATTTCCAAAGATACTAACAAGGAGAATTTCTTAAACAGTCAAGAACTTTTTCGGTGGCTGAATATTTCCTCTATTCTCATGACCTCCATGTGTGATTCAGAGGTGATATTGTAATGAGAAGTTAGATGTCAGTCATTCTTGGGGGGGGGGGGGGGGCAAAGGGTTGATTCTTATCAATCCTTCTGGGCAGAGAGGGGAGTTGAAAGTAAAGTTTCGTTCCAGTAAATGACAACACTTCAACCATCCACCCTAAGCTATGAACATGATCAGAGCACTTCACATGTTTTGTATATCAAGGATTAAATTCAAGAGTTTCTTGTTTGCTAACTCGGTTGAATTTGTGAGCTTTAACACGTATACAATCAACTATACAGACACATGCAGACAGTATTCACCAGCTTCTTGTTGATTGGTGTTCCAAAATATTGACTGTAGCCTTTCTTCAGCTCCTCATAGGCCATGAATTGTAGCGCTCCGTGTGATACGCCAAAAATACCTGGAATGTAACCCTGGTCAAGTAAGATATAATGATATGAGCAAACTTCATGTTCCATCCAAACACATAAACTCAGGTTAATCACTCACAATGCCATTATTCTTAGCGACACCAAGTTGGCGAGGCCTTCAATAAGGCTGAAATAGCTTTGTATGGTTCCTGACTCTAAGACTGATGTTTATGCTTCTCTTTCCTTCCCTATTTCTCTTTTTGATTGTTCCCCTCCTTTTTCTAAGGAAGTTTAAAAACCACTGTTGGCTTAGTGCATATCCAGCGACCAAAATATACCAACTACAATATCAAAATGTTTTACATAAGGTGACAAAAGTGAATATCAAAGACATAATTGTGATTGCATCATGCAGACCTACACCTGTAAGATAGGTGGATGGATCTCCTATGCACGTATAAAAACTAAAGATCGTATATATATTTTTTGATTCCTTTATTGTAGTACATTTTATTCCATTTTTTTCTTAAGCCCAAGGTATTAACGTACACATGGTGCAGTACACACTGCTGGTGACTTTTTGGACTTGACTGACTTTACTAGAGACCAGTACCCTGCATACTTCACAACAAGTCCGGTACACACAGTCAAAATTACTGTATCTTAATTTTTAACTTGATCAGTCAATCAAAAAGCTGTCAACAGATACATATCAAGGTTACCTTGTATAAACCTCTCAACCCCTCATGTCTCCACAACTTTAACAGAGCATCTGTAGAGAACAAGGAGTACAAAATAAGTCATGCATCTGGATTTCATTTATATGGGGAGTTGGTGAGCACAATTACATATACCAGCACCTTGACTCAGGTTCAATTCCCTCACAGTGAAATTGCGATTGAGAAAAGGATCAAACAATTTATTATTCAGTGCTGAATCAAACATTAGGCTTATGAATAACTAGAAGACACAATCACAAACTTGAAAGAGCTCTTGATTTTTAACTACGTTCTCCTCATAAGTGGCAAGTTCGAAATTTATCAAGAACATTACGGGGAAAATAGATACTGATGTAAGGGTGCAAAGGGTTCACTTTTCTTTCCTCTCTCTTGGGTAAAAAGGAGTCATTCATCTTTGCAAAAAAAAATGTCTTACCAAACATTCCTTTGTACTGTGGTGTTTGTGTTTTTCCTGCAAGGGGATCAGAGTACTGGAGACATAGGCGAGTTTTCACCACCCATATTGGGTTTGTGACTGACAAAGTCCCTATTCCTAGTGATAAAAAGAACACATTCCAGGCACAAAAGCTGACTAAGTGCAAATACTATACAATGTACAATTTAAAAACAGGTTTACAGCTAACATTTACAAGGATATTTAGCATGTTGGTTTTTTTCATTGACCCTTTAACCACCAAGATCTGATTGTGAATTCTTCCCTCTAACCCCTACACATTTCCTTGTAAATAAGGGATGAGAATTTGGTGTAAGATTAGGATGTGTTTGTGCATTCTTACAACCTGTTTGCCCGATAATGTAAGGATATTATGGGGAGAAGTTATATGTTGATCACTTCTGAGAGTAAGGGGTTAAGCTAAGGAGGACAAGTTTGAGTTATGGAGGAAGGAGTAGGGGGAAGGAGGAGGGGAAAGGAGCAAAATAACCAAAATAACCAAAAATGTTGTTCAATATTTTCCTTCTGTGTTTAATCGCATGTCACACTAAAACTATGTAAAAAGGTAGAGAAGCCCCGCGTAAAAAAAAAAACAAGCAGCCCAGAAAAAACAAGAGTGAGTCTCTATTGGTATATACGTTTTGTATTCAATAATGATCATTAATTGCTCTTGGGACCTGTCGGGTTTCTTATTTTAAAACCAAACTATACAATATCATATCATATTGCGGTGACGAAGGGGTCGGAAGAAACACGAGAAATTCTTCAGTGGTGTAATTTGGGATCAGCTTAGATCATAAATTTAAGTAACCTAAAGATAAAAAGAACTTGAACACGTTGGATGACAAAAAAGAAGCTGTCAGCGTCATTAACTTAAATGAAGTTCACAGTCGCCCGATTTTTAGTGTCAAGCTGAATAATGAGCGATTCAAATTTTTCTGCAATTTCGTAAGTTTGTCTGCATTTCCAAAGAATATTTCTGTAATTTACTTGGCCTGATCCTGAACTTAAATTCGAATTGTAACTTCATCTCTGCACTCAAGTTTTCTTATCGCTGTCGAACAACGAAATCTTGGAATCTTGTTTAGTATAAATAAATGAACTGCATCACAAATCATTAATATTTAGACTAAATATTATACAAAGGTGAACAAATGGAACGGACAATTTGATGTTCCTTTAGGTTTATCATATTTTCCTTAGCTTATGGATGAGTGTCTTCAATTAGGCAATGGATAATGGAAAAACGAAAGGGATATGTTATCAAAATACTCCTAAGAACTGATTTTGAAGTAGTTTTCATGAGTTTTAGTCAAAATTTACCAAACCCTTATTCGTGCCTAATATCTAATAATTTTATACTAATTAAATTTCATTTAAAATTAATGAAACGAGAATATTCGCAATTGGTTGGCAAATATCGCAAACAAAACGAGTATATTGCTTTATCTTCCAGCTCGAATTTTTCTGAATTCAATGCTTGCGAGGAGCCAACACAGAAACGATGAAGTTCTCTTTAAATGCTCATTATTATACATTGGCTTAAAACAAACGGTTGGAAAACGAAACACAGAAACGATGAAATTCTCTTTAAATTTTCATTATTATACATTGGCTTAAAACAAACGGTTGGTATCGTAATCATAGCCATAATACCATGATAAAAGAGAGTATTTGAACTCGGTAGCAATCAGTTGTTTGAGGACCACATTTCCTTCATCCATCAGCTCTAAAGTTACGTAGAATAAGTTTGGCTTAAATCCCAAAATAGGGTCTGGTAAATAAACTGGCCTTTTTCAATTAAAAAGCCTTATTTCAATCGATGGATTCACAAGGTAAATTCTGCGTCATTTTTTTATACAGGTGACGGAAAATTGCAAGCACAGTATAACTAAGGTGAGAAAAAAACAGAGGTTGTACAACCTTTTTTCTTATCAGCTCCCCATAACATTAACATTCTCTCCCATAAATCGAACGGTCACGATATCTTTTGTATCGCCAAAATGTCGTAACTTATAGCAACAATGGATCAAGACATTTCAACAATATATTTGGATGCTTGCTTCACTCGTTTCATTTTCATCTGTCAGTCGTGAGGCCGATCAACATCTCAGCTGCACTCTGTCTAAGAAACAGCCTTTACAATTCCCAAATAACTGCAAGAGAAGTAAAAATCTCACAGTTACAAAACATGGCCAAAATTTATCACATAGAACATTAAAAAACTACGATAAATCCATAGGGACATTTTTTTAAATAAAGGAGCTTCAAATATGCTCCCTAAAAAATATTACTTTTGGAAGACTTGTGTATTTGTTTCAACGCGATGATGGTCGAATTCCTATTTACTCAAAGGTTTTGAGGTTTTGTGCTAAATTTCATGCGAGAGATTTCTCTATTATGTATGTGCAGAGGGCTGGAGTAGTCTTTAAGACTAGCACCTACATTTAAAAAAAAAAGCAATTGATAGCGTTCATATAAGTTTCGGCAAGAACGGAATCGTGAGATTCACTTTAGATAATGACTCAAGACAACTTTTCGCTCAATTGTTGATAACTAAGTTCAGTCAAAATATATTTTTTGGGAATATATAGTTAGATAATAAAGTTCAAATTGCTTGACCGATCGTACTTCTTTTCTGCTTTGAGAAGTGTAATCTTCAGGACTTAATTATCTTCAAGCCACACAGCTGTTCTCGGTCGGATGTAATTTACGTCCACGGGGCGTCTTTCCTATAATGGAGACCCCATGAGGAGGTTCGGGTAATTTCCATTCTCTAAACTGGTTAAAAAAAATGTCCTTAGGGAATCAATATTTAAAATTCGCAATTTTTGGTCATGGAACCATAGGGACTTTTCTTAAGTGTGTCAACACATCAGTCTGAAATATTTGAGGGCACTCGTTTTTGAGCAGAGCTGCAATATTTGACCTGTGATAGCAGGCTTCAAAGTTTCTGAGAGTTGATAAGCAAGTCTCCCTGACTTTAGTGAGTGCGGGAGCTCTAAGGAATTATTGCGTGTTTATCACACGTTATTCCTTTTTAGGGTAATTAAAATTCTCTGTTTTTTATTAAGATGAGAAAAAATGTTTCTACACTAATACAACAGTAAAATCGAGCGTGCTCTCTCTGTGTATTTTCACATTAAAAAAAAAAATTCCATGCCTCTGAGCTCTAACATATGAAGACAAATATTTTATCGAGGACTTCAAAGGAGCAAACGCTCATCTTTTACCAACACACCCTACGACAAGACAATTTTTCACCTCTAAAGAACAAATTAGAGAGTCGTGTAAACGTTAAACTGATAAAGGAATGAGACTACATCCAACCGGGAAAGAAATCATATTTTGCGTTCATGAATAAGACTCCAACCTTATTATATTTGCTTTCTCGAATGGAACCGTATGGAAAAAAGAAACTAAAACTGTAAAAACAAATTATTGACAAGACAATTTTTTACCTGCAAAGAACAACTTAGATATTCGTGTAAATGGTACAGAAATCATGTAAAGAGTTAAAAATAAAATCGAGACCAAAGGTTTGCCGCCGTTCAATTGGCCTTTTTCAGTTAAAAAGTCTCATTTCAATCGATGGATTCACAATGTATAAGTTCGACTTCACATCTTCTCGCACAAACTGACATGGACAAGGAACATAATCATTTTTTTTTTAAACTGAATCTTTAGCGCAATAGTTGTGCGCCATTGTTTTGTAGAGCTGACGGAAAATTGCAAGCACAGTGATATTATGATAAGGAAAAAATGGAGTCTTTTTCAACCCTTTTTCCTTTTAATTTGCCATAACATTCTCTCCTATAAATCGAACGGTCACGATATGTTTTGTATAGCCAAAATTTCGCAATTCAAAACAACAATGGATCAAGATATTTCAACAAATATTTGAATGCTTGGCTTGCTCGTATTATTTTCGTCTTTTAACCGTGCTCGGAAAATTTTGCTCAAAAGCTCTCTTTTATTGTTCAGTCGCATGTTCAACCTAAAAGATGTTAAAAAGAGTAAGCAACTCCGCGTAAAAAATGAAAAACAGAACAAAACAAAAGAAACAAGCAACCCAGAAAAAAAGATGGCGAGTCTTTGTTAGTATTAAAGTTTTATAATCAAATGATGATCATGAATAACTTTAAGGACCAGTCATGTCCCTCATTTTAAAACAACTATACGTGACCTTGAGGTGACGAATGGGAGTTGGAAGAAACGCGAGAAATTCTTTAGTGGTATAATTGGGAGCAACCTACATCATAAAATTAAGCAACGTAAGGATAAAAAGAACTTAAGAAGTTAGATGATGTAAAAGAACCTGTCACATTTGCAGCGTCATTAATTTAAATGAACCTCACAGACGATGAATTGTTAGTGACAAGTTGAGTAGTAAGTGATTAAAATTTTTCTGGAATTTCGTAAGTTCGTTTGCATTTTCAGCCAAGTAAATTTTACTAAATTTACTTGGCCTGATCCTGAACTTAAATGCGAATTATAGCTTTATCTCTGCACTCAAGTTTTTATGTCGTTCTCAAATAATGGAATCTTGTTTACTCCCGTCAAGCTACTATGGAGTGTTCTCGCGAATTTTCGGGCGGGCCATTAATTAATCCATGACATGTATTATTATTCATCTGATAGACAGATAGATAGTTTTCAAAGTAAGATGTAACTTGGCGGGAATACAACATTTACCTGTTGCGTCTTATCCTCAATATTTTTAAATTCAGCACAAAGAAAAAAGTATGTGGTGGATGTTCCGCCATTTAAGACTCGTCATTTTCGCATCTGCCATGGAGTTTGTCACAGCTAATGATCAATGTAGGACTGAAGTAAATATACAAGGAATGGCTCTCAAGCGTTCTGTTTTCAAAAGGTGGTCAGTGGCGGCTCCTCATCTTTGTGATGTCAAATGTGGACAAGAGATTACATGCCAAAGCTACGACTACAATAGAAAATACGAAATATGTGAACTAAGTAACCGCACCAAGGAGGCGAGACCAGATAATTTCCTTTCTGCACCCGCGTGGTTTTACATCCGGCGATTGAACGGCAGAGGTGAGAAATCAAAGCTATTTCCATCTATGTGATTTCTATTTCTATAAATCTTCTCCATCCTGGAAGAACTAAGAATAGGAAGTAAACGTAAAACATATCTTTACTTCAGCTCCCTTAGGCTCTATCCCTGGATTACCGGCGCTGTCTTGTAAGGAAATAAAGGCAAATGAAGGTAAACACATCATGGCTGGTTGGCTGAGTCCAACTTGTAAAGGAAAGGCAAAACTGATTCACTGTGATATGTTTCACGAAGGTAGGTCTTATAAGTTTGCATGAGTTATTTATTTTGTTACGAGTTATCAGTAACATGAAAGTATTATAAATTATACTATTATTGATATGATTATCTTAATATTTGGTTTGGATCCGTTCTAGCGTGGATGTCTCTCTCAAGTTGCTCTAACTTAGCTAATGCTTCTCTTTCCACATTTTAGATATGGATGAATGTAAATATAACATCAGTAACTGCGATGTGAATGCAAGCTGTACCAACGCGTATAGTTCTTACAAATGCATATGTAAAGTGGGATACACCGGCGATGGACACTCGTGTTCAGGTAATTTTTAAGATGACCTTATTAATATTTCCCAATAAAACTAATTTTTGTGAATATTCTCACGGTTTTCAGTAGCGTTACCCATGCATGTCTAGGCACAGAGTAACCATGGTTTACACGTGGTTTGTTTCAGAGCAGTCAGGTTGATAAATTAAACTATTTGTGCTGAAATATAATTTCGCAATATCTAATTTATGTAGCCCTAAAAGAGAAACATTTGTTTTACAATTTGTGATGATCAAAGGAATTAAACGACTATAAGTTATAAAAACGATAAGGTGCAAAAAGTTGTCGATGATTTTTCAGATATTGACGAGTGTAAAGGAAATCACTCTTGTCACGTGAATGCTATCTGCACAAACGCCAAAGGATTGTACGTTTGTACTTGTTACCCCGGATAAACTGGAAATGGACGCAACTGCACAGGTATTTGATGCGTTTCTTTTGTAACCATTTCCATTAGAAAGAAAAGCACTATCATCGTTGCAAGACTTGTTTTGCCACCATACCTAGTATAAAAAAGAGATGAGTGTAGGCCTGAAGACAATGTTGATAATGACACAATTGTATTAAATAAACATTCAGTGGTAAAAAATCTCAATTGGCAAAGGGAGACTTGATGGATGGGCTTACAGAACAGAACAACGGATTTAAACTCGCGGGGAACCAAGAAAAATTCTAGTGAACGCTAAAGTGAAGTGCTTGTGTCTAAGACCCGAGAAAACAAGACCAAGGTTTCTAAGCTTATGCTCGGCAACTTCTTCTCAATGGCATATTTTAAAATTTATTCTTTTTTTATGTTTATCGTTTTACAGATATAAACGAGTGTAAAGGAAATCACTCTTGTCACGCGAATGCTACGTGCATGAACACCAAAGGATCGTATGTTTGTACTTGTCATCCCGGATATACTGGAAATGGAAGCGACTGCACAGGTACTTGATGCATCTCTTTTGAAACCATTTCCATCAGAAAAAAAACACTATCATATTTGCGAGACTTGTTTTACCAGCATACCTTGTATTGACCCTTTCACTCCTAAGATCTCATCAGTAATTCTCCTTACTGTCTGCCACACAATTCTTATGATGTCAGTTCTAAGAATTTGGTATTGAATCAATTGATAATCCTCGAGCTGATATTTTTCCTTATTCTCGTCACTTGTCTGTTTGATATTGTAATGATTTGGTAAGGAGAATTTCTTTCTTGGTCATTAAAGGGAGTTAGGTGGTTAAGTAAACATTCAGTGTAAGGTAAAAAATCTGCACTGGTAGAGGGAGACTTGATAGATAGGCTTACAGGACAGAACAACGGATTTGAACTTGGGGAAACCGAGAAAAAAATATGGTGAGTGCTTGTGTGAAGCACTTTCGTCTGGAACCACAAGATAACAAGACCAGGGTTTCTTACATTATGCTTGGCAACTTTTTTTTTTTAATTACAGTTCGTTTCTTTAGTTATGTTTATGATTTTACAGATATCAACGAGTGCAAAGGAAATCACTCTTGTCACGTGAATGCTACATGCATGAACATCCTTGGATCACATGTATGTCAATGTCATGCTGGATATACTGGAAATGGACAAAACTGCATAGGTGAATTTAATTTCTTCGCTACAATATTTTTAATAGTCCTTTACGCTTTCCGGCTACAGCGCCGCACCATTTAGCCGTGTTGCAAGACAATTAAGTTATTAATTACTCATTACATTAGGCAGCCATTTCTCATGTTAAGAACCTCTTAGGTAATGTCCCTGACTTTTAAATGAACAATTTTGGTGACTGATGCGTTGTTCTCCTTTAAAATTAACCTTATCACCATGACTGACAGGAGTATGGAAATAAAATCGCTCGTTTGGCTCTGAACCCTGTGCACAGGATGGATATGTAAATAATTTTCCATGGCGCTACGTTTTCGTTGACGCTCAAGATATATTTGAGTGAAAAAGTTGAAAATTATTATCATCAAGTTTTACAAAATAGTCAAGATACTACGAGCACCCTGATTGGTCAAAAAAAAAATCGTTGATTGCACCGGTAAACCTGTGGAAATTTGAAGTTTATATATGTTATTAGAGTAACAGACCGCGCTTTCTATCGGTTTACCAGCGTAGTAAACGTCTTCAGATGTTGGGAAAGCATTCGAAAAAAAAGTAGATCAATCTCCTCCAGCTCGTTCTCACAAAATCCAGCGTGGATTATATCGCCAGTAAACTGAGAGAAAGAGCGATAAATAAAGGTGGTAAGGTTCTACATAAACTGCGGTGCTGCGTCGGTGGGAGAGTGCAACAAGGTAATTTAGTATTATCAATTGAGTTGATGAGGTAAATCGGCCACCGTGAAGAGTGTTACAGCGAATGCTCGAAACGTCAGCTTTGAAACTCTTTACAGAGGCCAATTTGCATTATCAACTCAGTTGATAAGGTAAGAAAAATAATGAGTCCTGAAGGGATTGTATATTTTTCTCTGACCTGATCTGACCCTTTTCATAGAACGAAAGGAAACCTTTAGGAGGCAGAGAAAAATTACACACTGCTGGGAAATAATTGTGTTACTACCGAATACCTCGGGGTTGGCATCGTTGTGCGGGAGCTGAGAATCAAAAACATCTTAAACGCATTTGGTAGCATACAGTTGAGGTACATACAACTCAGACTTAAATCGGCGATTAAAGCAAAAGGGAACAGGACTCTTTGTAATGCTATCAGAGAGTGAGGAAGGGCTAACGCTCGAAACGTCAGCTTTTTTACCCTTAACGGAAGCTAATTTACGTTTTCAACTCAGTTGTTAACACTAAATTACCTGCTATAATTATCAAAACCTGGATGATGCCAATATTAAGAGTAGTTACGCTACACCGCAATTTGGTCCAGTGTTTTGTGACCCCAAAGGATGGTACGTTTTGTGGGAGCAGCAGTAACAAGCCAGTTGTTTCAGAGCCAATAGCTTGATAAACTGAAATATTCGTGATAAAATATACGTTTCAAATATCTAATTCGTGGAACACAAAAAGAGAAAAAATTGTTTATTATGTATGATTATCAAAGTAATCACTAGACTGAGAGTCCGTTCATTTTTAAAGTGACAAACATGATGAAGTGCAAATATATATATATATGGTTTTTCAGATATTGACGAATGTAAAGGAAATCACTCTTGTCACGTGAATGCTACCTGCACGAACACCAACGCATCTTATCCTATCTTTGTGAATGCCAGCCTGGATTTAATGGAAATGGTCAAAGCTGCACAGGTGAATTTAATCTAAGCACAGGTGAATTTGCTAAGTTTTGTTTTTTTTTAGCAGCATTACCCATACATGTTTATGCACGGAGTTGCCATGATCTACATCCTGTTTGTTTCAGAGCCATCATATTGGGAGATGTAAAAAAAACATTGTAGAAGAGAATATAATATCTAGGTTGCACGTTTCAAAAATCTAGTTCGTCAAAGACAAAAAAGAGAAAGTTTTTTTCTTATTATTTGTAATGGTTAAAGTAATTATAAATCATTAGGTGACAAAATTAAAGTGCAAAGTGCATTTACGGTTTCTCAGATAATGAAGAGTGAAATCATAAAGGAAAATCATTCCTGTCACGTGAATTCAAAAGGAAATCATTCCTGTCACGTGAATGCTACATGCATGAACACCCTTGGATCACATGTATGTCAATGTCATGCTGGATATACTGGAAATGGACAAAACTGTACAGGTGAATTTAATTTCTTTGCTACAATATTTTAAGATACGGTCGGCTACAGCGCCTCACCATTCAGCTGCTCACGTTGCAAAAAAATTCGATAATTGATCACTCATTCCTCGTTTTAATTAAAGCAGCCATTTCTCATGTTAAGGACCTCCTAAATAAAGTTCCTGACTTTTGAATGAACAATTATGGTTACTGATGTATTGATATTCTGCTTTTAAATTAACTATATGTCAATGATTGACAAAAGCACGAGAATGAAATCGCTCGTTTAGCTTTGTGTACAAGATGGAGATGTAAGTGATTTTACATGGCGCTACGTTTTCGTCTTCGTTTTCGAAGTTGAAATTTTGTTATCATCAAGTTTTATGAAAATAGTCAAGACACTAAAACCTATTGTTGACTGCACCGGTAACCCACGGAAAATTGAAGTTTATGTTGTTTTCTCTCAGACGTTGACGAAAGCAGCAAGGCTCAAGCCGTCAAAGTGAACGCATGCCATCCAAATGCATCTTGCACTAATACCTGGGGCTCATACAACTGTTCTTGCAAACTTATGTATATTCGGGATGATTTTGCATGTAAAGGATAGTTTGGTTTTTCATGAAGGCGATGAAATTTATATTTTGTTTCCCACGTTAAACGTAGCTTAGAGCTGACTTTCATCCGAAATTCACATCGAGGAGGCATAATTTTACGCTCACTTGTGCACAAAAACGAAACAACTTTTGATTATACATGACTATAAATAGTCATGTATAAGTTGAAGA